>NW_007249375.1:352509-404008 GCF_000164805.1 Carlito syrichta
CGGCTAATTTTTTTTTTTTTTTTGATTTATTGCAGAGATGAGGTCTCACCAAGTTGCCCAGGCGGGAACAACATCTCCTCTTTCCCTGCCCATCACCCCCATCCCCAGCCTCCTCTCTCCAGTAACCAATGTTCTACTTCTATGAGATCAACTTCTTTGGATTCCATATATGAGTGAGAGGAGTAGACTTCAGTTTTTCAGGGTTGTCTGCCAAAGTAGTTAACTCATTGCTTACACCTTCTTTATCTGACCTCTGCCTTTGTTCTCAGATTTGCTCCACCACCCCAGCTCCTGCCATTGATAGGAAATCCAGCTTTCATTCTCCTAGGCTGGTGTTTTTTCCTAGAGATGTGAAAGCAGATTTTCACTAAATTTTCTTTCTGAACCTATTGTGGCAGTCATTGAGATTTTGATTCACAGTGACTTTTGAGGCAGAACATAAAATGAGAATAAGAAGGTGAAAAATTAGCATATATCAATTTTATCCTGTCTAAAGTTTTGTTTACCCTTGCTTTATAAGGAGTAGAAGAGTTTACTATACTAATTATCCTTGATGTCAACAACTAAGAGATGATATCCAACAAGCAAAGTCCTGGAGCATCTGTAACATTCAGATAAACCAAAAAAATAAACTTGATTTTGTATGCTTCTCAAGTAGAATCCAACTTTTAAATGGGAAGGGACTTTTGGAGCCATTCATTATAGTTCCTTCCTTTGTAAGATGTGAAACCAAGTACAAAGCTTTGCTCCTTCGTGGTCACAAAATTGGAGTTTCCATTTCTAAAAGAAATTTGAAATCACTAGTCTTTTGAGCTAAATTATCTTTTTCTCAGCTTTGTTAATCTTGTGAGTATAAACATATTTCCCATTTCTGTGTAACAAAGAGACTGTAAGGAAGACTAAAGGTAGAACTGTTCTCATCCTCTGTCAGGGAATTGGGAATTGAAGCTGGAGTGACTGCAGCTACGTACACACCTGGTGCATTGCATCCTCACCTGGCCCATTACCATGCACCGCCTCGACTTCACCACTTGCAACTAGGAGCACTTCCTTTAATGGTAAATGGAAAATTTTCAAAATTCTGACCTGTTGTTCTAAAAATATTCTTCCTTTTCTAGATTATATATTTTATTAAAAATATTTTCTTCTATTGTATTAGTTATAGGTGTTTTAATAGAATTCGAGTATAATTATTTTAGATGAAAATTTTGATGCAAAATGATATTAGATGTATTAAAATCTGTGTTTGTAATTTACATTGTAAAATGTACTCTTAATGTACAGAATGATAAAAAAAAAAGTGTGGGTTTTTTTTGTATAATCTTGATCCATTGTTAGTAGGACATGTGCTTTAGTTGTTTTGCTGTAAGTGGTAATAGTTATGTTCTGATGCATTCATACTTTATTTTCTAATCTGCAGAAGAGCCTTACTAATTCTCTACATCTGATTTTGAAAAGATTCAAATTTTGTTGATACCAAGTTAAGTACTAAAGAACAAAATTTTGGCCAGGCACAGTGTCTTACACCTGTAATCCCAGCACTTTGGGAGGTAGAGGTGAGAGGATGGTCTGAGCCCAGGGGTTCAAGACCAGCCTGGGCAATTTGGTGAGACCTTGTCTCTACAATAAATTTTTAAAAAATTTAACTGGGTGTGGTGGTGCATGCCTGTAGTTCCAGCTACTTGGAAGACTGAGGTGGAAGGATTGCCTGAGCTCTGCAGGTCAAGGCTGCAGTGACCCTGAGTGTGCCACTGCACTCCAGCCTGGGTGACAGAGTGAGACTCGACTTAAAAAAAGAAAAACTACAAAGTTCAGCACAACATTCATTGAGTTTACTATTTGTAATACATACCAAGTTATAGATTAAGTGGTACAGAAAAGGGAGTTGCTTTGTCTTGTTGTGGGAAGGTTTCAGAGAAGCTTTGCTTTACATGTGATGTCTAAACAGGCTTTGGATTTTGGAGTGGTGCTTTTGCAAAGGCTACAGCATGTCAAGAGCTATCAAGTAGCATAAGCATAGGAACTTCTAAGTAAGTTGGTGCTTCTAGATCTTAGGGGTGAGGGTCAGGCAGCAGTAAGAAATAAAGCTGCCCTGCCAAGAAACGGGACTCGGGAACCATTGAAGGGGGAATGTCCTGATCGTATTTATGCTTTCAAAGTGATTTAATAGATGGCAGTTAGAAAGACTACCTTGTCAGTTATATGGAAAGTAGATTTAAGTGTTGGCTGTAGGAACCTAGTTACAACATCATAATAAAAGAGGTAAATGTTGATGAATGCCTGAACAAAGGCAATGGCAGTTGGTATAAAAATGATGGGACATATTTTAGTAGTTTCTAAGATGGCTCCCACATTTCTAGCTCCAGTAGGAAGTTAAGCTTATTATCTGGAGTTCCAAAGATATTTGGGTTAAAGATATGTTTGTGGTCTGTTGATATATAGTGGTAATGAATGCATAGAAGAGGATTAGATTTTCAGGAAAAATGTGTAGAATGATAGGAGAGTGAAAAAAAACTTAAAGGATGGCAATACCTTATTTATATGATAACACTGTACTTGAAACAAAGGATTCTGAGAACTGGCTTGAAAAGTTGAGAAACAAATTTAGAATACTGTCAAAATGTGTGGTTGAAAATCTGAGTATTAATTTTGACTCCCCCAAAACTTTACTAATAGCCTACTTTTGCCCAGAAGCCTTAGTGATAACATGAACAGTTGATTAACACATATTTTGCATTTTATATATATCATATACTGTATTCTGAACTGGGCACAGTGGGTCACACTTGTAATCCTAGAGATATGGGAGGCTGAGGCAGGAGGATTGATTGAGGACAGGAGTTTTGAGAACAGCCTAGGAGAACATAGTGAGACCTTGTCTCTACAATAAAATTTTAAATTAGCTGGGCATAGTGGCTTATGACTGTAGTCCTAACTATTCAAGAGCCTGAGGCAAGAGGATCGCTTGAGCCCAGGAGATTGAGGCTACATTGAGCTATGATAGTGCCACTGCACTCCAGCTTGTGCAACAGAGTGTGAATCACAAGGAAGGGAAAATATATATACTATTCATTAGGTAAAACTGGAACATTATAAAGGTCTTCATACTTGTCATCTTCACACTGAGTAGGCTGTGGAGGAGGAAGAGTAGGTCTTGCTGTCTCAGGGGTGGCAGAGGGGGAAGAAAATCTTCATACAGGTGGACCTGTGCAGTTCAAACCCATGTTGTATTGTTCAAGGGTCACCTGTAAATATGGTCAAGTTGCCTCACATCACAAAAAAATTGTTTGAAAACTGTAGAATACCTTTGGCTTTGGAGTAGTTATTGGTGGTTTGTGTCTAAGTGGTTTTAGTAATGGTGAGGGATGGAGATGGGGTGCATCTTAGATAATGGTAAGGAAGCTGAAAACATGCAGGCAGTAAATATAGACTTCTTGTTTTATGAGCTTGGCTGTGAAGGGAAAGTGAGAAATAGGGTTGGCAGTAATTCCAGGGTTAGGAAGATAATTTAGAATTGGAGAATCTTTTTATTTTTATTTTTTAAAATTTTTATTATAAAGATGTGGTGTACAGTTCAGGGTTAGGTATATAAACATTGATCATGCAGGTATTCAGAATTGGAGAATCTTAAGGTACTTTTTAGATAAAAGACAGAAAAATCACTAGATATGACTTGTTTGGAGACATCTAAGAGAGGGGTGGGAGTAGTTTATTAAGCATGACCCAGGGTGGGGAAACAGGAGAAGATGGGAGCAGGTGATAGAGATTAATAACTTTGAACAGGAGAAAAGGGAAGCTCATCAACAGAAGCTGGAGGAAGGAGGTGAGGGAAAGACTTTTCAGGGTGAAAGAAGGTTTTGATCATTTGAGATGCAGGAGATCCTTTCTGATTTCCTTGGAGATAGTAGGAGGTTTGGTTAGCTGCTGAGTAGTATTGATCTTGGTTATAAGAAAAGCTGCAGAAAATTTAAATAATTAGCTATTTGAAGGTTAAAAGTTATTGTTCACTTATTTTAAATTCTTTTTCATTTATTAATTGTCTGTTGAAGCTATACGTTCTGCTTAAAGCATGTTCTGATTCTGTGGAGATTGGTTACAAAGTAATGTTGGAGATTTATTTATAAAGATGGAAGAAAGGTCTCTATCCCTAAATCGTCCTTTCCTAAGTGGTTGACTCCCAATATTCATGGTAGTTATGTTCTATACAGTTGCTGCAAACACTGAATTAGCAAATACACAGAACTGTTACTCCTAGGAGAAATAGCAAGGTTAGATTACTGCGAGCCACTAGTCACAACAACTGATTGATATATAACCTTGGCTTTATGTGTGTTTCTGTTTAACTTATTTAATAATTATCTGAGAATTATTAACATTGGACTCATGGCCAACAGTTTTGTAACTTATGCCTGATCAAAGCCTAGCTAAAACGTAATCTCTCCATAGGCGCATTACAGCCTTCTTGGCTAAGAAACATGAGACAGAACTTCAGCATTATGCTAGGGAGTCATCATAAACAATAAAATCAGCAACAAAAAGCACAGAAATGTGAAAAACATGGCACTAAATAGAATGCAAAAAAGTACTTCTTTACGATATGAGTACAAATAAGAAGGCAGAGCTTTGTTCTTCCTCAGTTGAGAACACCTAGTTGCATATTGGGCAGCTCAAATTTTCTCCATTCTGCACATATCCACAAATGGCTGTGAAAGCACAAGTGTTGATTTTGGGGTTACAAATTTCTGTCGGTCTGTTCACAAATAATGGAATCTATAAGTAATGAGGATCGATTATACCTAATAAAATTAGAAAATAGTGTTAAAACTTTTCACTAGCACAACCAAGCCAAAAAAAAAAAAAAAAAAGATAATAGGGCACTTTGGTTTAACTGAAACTAAAAGGAAGGGAAGTAAGAACCTTATCTTGAAGTCTTCTTGGAAAATTGTGTGTTTGTGTGTGTGTTGTTTTTGTTGTTGTTAATACTGTTTAATAAAGCTCTCAGAAATTGACAAGATCTTATAAAAATTTGACTTCAAGTTTGTCATCAGCCTTAAGTGAAGAGCTATATTGTAAAAGAGTATGCTTTAAGAGGAACCCAACTCTATTACAAAATGCTTAACTGGAGTTATGTGTACTTATTAAAGTTGAATTTTGTGAGTAGTTGAATGGAAAGCATTGAGAGTCTTGAATTATTCAGTGATAACAGTAAACCACACGTCTAATCTTAATTGATTTAACTTTTTTGGTCTGTTTAAAATAGGTTCCTGACATGGCAGGCTATCCTCACATTCGTTATATTTCATCAGGATTGGATGGAACATCATTCAGGGGTCCTTTCAGGGGCAATTTTGAGGTATGTAATAAAATACATGAAGATATTTGCCACAGTAATGCAGAGTGTATATACGTGATGAGTATTCACAATCGTGTAGGACTGATGGAATGGCTGGGAATTAGAAGGCAGTAAAATGCCTGATTTTCTGATGTTGCTTCTGGAAATTACAGAAAAATTTGTAAGCATCAGTAATCTTAGGATCAAAAGTTACTTGAGTATTTAAAGAATAGCAAGTAGAACTAATAGAAAAGAATGTAAAAATTTATTAAATCAATATAAATACCAGGTAAATAACTATACCATTAAATGTAGTAGGGGGGAGAAACCTTACTGCTTTTGACTAAGCTTAATTTTTAGAGAAATATTGCTGCAGAAGAAGAAACCTCATTAATTCACTGTGTAGCTAGATGTCTTGTTTGAATTGTTAGGAAGAACAAATCATTTGTATGTGATTTTTGTTGTGTTTCTTTATGTCAGTTTGGAAGTAGGAGTCAGCGTAACTTATTATAGAACTATTGTTTGGTTTGTTTCCCTAGTTTACTAGAAGGATTCTATCTTCTATACACATTTATGACTCATGTAGTACTTTGTGTAAATATTGTCATAATTTATAAAGGTAACTGCTGTACTCCTTCATTTTGGCTAAGAAAAAAATTATAAACAACTATTTGCCTTACTGTGTATAAGAAAAATTATATAAATCACTTATCTTGTCATATTTGCTTTTTTGAACACTGTATATTGCAGGTTTATAGTAAGTATGGAAGTTTGTTGCTTTTACAGTATTGACAATACTGTACAGGGAATAATTGTCGTGGCTTTTACTACTGGTTATTCTTCACTTTCAGGAACTGATTCATTTGGAAGAAAGATTAGGAAATGTCAATCGTGGCGCCTCCCAGGGGACAATTGAAAGATGTACATATCCACATAAATACAAAAAGGTAAGAATTTATTCTTTGGAATGTCTAGATATTATTGAAATGCATACATTTAATCTTGCAACTATATTATTTATCATTAAAGCAACACATACATATTGCTTTAAAAAAATTTGGTAGTACAAAAATGTATACTCTGAAGTTTCTTACCCTGTAAATTTTAGTCTTTCTGTCCAGAAGTAAGATCATAGTTAAGGATTTCTTAGATATTCTTCCAGATGTTTTTGTGCATTTTCTAATAATGTGCATATGTATATATTTTTGTCTTTTACTTTAAAAAACAGCACAAATGTGGTTGGGCATGGTGGCTCACACCTATAATACCAGCACGATTGGGAGGTCAAGGCAGGAGGAATGCTTGATCCCAAAAGTTCAAGACCAGCCTGGGCAACACAGCGAGACCTCACCTCTATTCTGAATTAAATTAAAAAACCAGTAAACAAAACAACAACAAAATAACACAGTGGGAATGCAGTGCATACAGTTTGTACATCTGTTCTGTGTTGGCTCCCACAGATCACCCATATTCTTTATTTTTAAAATTTTTTTTATTTCTTGAGTTCGAGTGTCACTCTGTTGCCTGGGCTGGAGTGCAGTGGTATGCTCATGGCCACCACAGCCCCAACCTGCTGGGTTCAAGTGATCCTTCCGCGTCAGCCTTCCAAGTAGCTGGAACCACAGGCGTGTGCCACCACACCCGGCTAGTTTTTTATTTATTGTAGAGACAAGGTCTCACCATGTTGCCCAGGTTGGTCTCAAACCCACTGCACCCGGTTTACCCATATTCTTTTAACAGCTTATACGGAATTCCGTCATATGGCAGTACCGTAATTAACTAGCCATTTAATTTTATGGACATTTTATTGATGTATACTTCTTATACTCTATCCACAGTTCCCTGTGCAGTATTATACAATATCTGAAAATTACGGCATATACATGTTGGATAAGTTTCTTTTAATAACTGCAAACAATGCTCTGTGCTATGTAGAAAATAATAATAAGCCAGGCGCAGTGACTCACACCTGTAATCCCACTTTGGGAGGTAGAGGTGAGAGGATTGTCTGAGCCCATGGTTCAAGACCAGCCTGGGCAACATGGCGAGACCTTGTCTGTACAATAAATCAAAAAAATTAGCTGGGCATGGTGGTGCGTGCCTATAGTTCCAGGTACTTAGAAGGCTGAAGTGGAAGGATCATCTGAACCTAGCAGGTCAAGGCTGCAGTGGCTGTGAGCATGCCACTGCACTCCAGCCTGGGTAACAGACTGAGACTCTGACTCAAAAAGAAAAAAAGAGAATAATAATAAAGTGTGAAAATTACTGTCTTTTGTATTTGTCAACTGTTTCCTAAGAGTATTAATGAAATATTATCACTAAATTTAGGTCCTTTCAACTGTCCAAGCTAAATACTTATAATGAACGTCAGTTTATATGGTTACTCTCTGAAACATTTATTAGTAAAGTAAAATGTGCTTGTGTGTGCTCATGATGGGATAAGAATAGAATTTATATTGTGTTACCCTTATTATGGGATAAAAATAATGAATTTCAAACTAAAGAATTTCTGCTAATTTGATTTTGCTGTTGATGCTGATTATTAGAGGGTCTTAAAGTAATAATTGATTATAGTCACTTAATTTGCCCATTAACTATGACAGTCTTACTGGGAGTTAAGTGTGGGTGAATATGTGGTTTTGTTTTGTTTTTTAAATAAACACAGACTTTACTCAGTTGTTCAATAATGTCATCTCTACTAATAAGGTAACAACTGATTGGTTCTCACAGAGGAAACTGCACTGCAAACAAGATGGGGAAGAAGGGACTGAGGAAGACACAGAGGAAAAATGTACTATCTGTTTGTCTATTTTAGAGGAAGGTGAAGATGTGAGGTAACTAGATGTTGATTGTCTAAAATATATTGTCAAAACTGTATAAGGAGTTTTGTTTGAAAGTAAACTAGAAACAAAGGAAAGATTACTCTTGGCATACCCTGTTACCAACCTCTGGCACCTAGAACTGGCATCGTATAGTGAGTGAAAGAAGAAAGAGATTAAAATCTTTGTAATTAACAGAGTTGGGGTGGGATGGAAATATCTGCATGTTTTATGGCCTCACCAAGGTTTGGCCAGGGAATTTTTGTGGTCAAAACTGTCTTTCGTAAATCTTTCAGAAATGAGAATTTGAGAAGCTTTGGGAAACATAGACATTATAGTAATGTATTCACAGATTAAAGGGAGATCCAAATTAGCCCTATGCAATTTTTTTTTTTTAATTTTTAATTTTGAGTTGGAGTCTCACTCTGTCGCTCAGACTGGAGTGCAGTGGCCGTTTCCGGCCACCACAGCCTTGCCTGCTGGGCTCCAGCGATCCTTCCGCCTCAGCCTTCCAAGTAGCTGGAACTACAGGCGCGCGCTACCACGCCCGGCTAATTTTTTGATTTATTGTAGAGATGAGGTCTTGCCAAGTTGCCCAGGTGGGTCTCGAATCCGCGGGCTCAGGCAATCCGCTCACCTCGGCCTCCCAAAGCACTGGGATTACAGGCTGAGCCACCGAGCCCGGCTTGTAGCGTCTTTTATAAATTTATTTTGTCCTAAAATATTCTCCAAACTTGTAGGACTATTCCTTCTTTGCACCTATGTGATTTAGAAAATGTTATTATTTTAACTCTATTAATTTTAGGTGTATTCTTTGTATAATCTATTAAATAATTGTTATGTTCCTTTTTTTTAATGTAACATGATGCCACATGTAACAGCTTCTATGATATATATATAAAAGAACTGTGTGGTAATACTGTTGCCCTAAGTATAAGGATAATATTGTCATACCTCTTCAATTGAGAGAGAAAAAGATGATAAACTTTTGTCTGTCGTACCATGTATAAGGTTGTTTGCACACTGTATTTCCAATGAAAGTTTATAAATATAGAAGTTAATTGCTTTTACAGAGTTGAGATTACTGCTCAGGGAATAATTGGAATTTTTTGTTTTTTGAGTCAGAGCTGTACTCTGTTGCCCAGGTTTTAGTGCAGTAGCATGACCACAGTTCACTGCAGCCTTGACCTCGTGGGCTCAGGCAATTCTTCTGTCTCAACCTCTGGAGTAGCTGGATCTATAGGCTCCTGCCACTCAGCTAATTTTTAGATTTTTTAGTAGCGATGAGGTCTCGCTCTGTTGTACAGGCTGGTCTTAAACTCCTGGGCGCAAGCAATCCTCTTGCCTTGGCTTCCCAAAGTGCTAGGATTGTTTTTAATTTTTCGGTATAAGGTAAACATACTTAAGTAAACATCTCTTCTTAGCAACCTATAAAACAGCACAGTATTAAGTGTATGCAAGTTATCCCATGCAAACAATATTATTGATCTTTAATCAATCATGTACTTAAGTTTAATGTATAAAGAAGATCTTTATACATTAAATGATAACATTACAGATTAATGATAAAATGATAACATTACAGATTAAGTCATTCTTAATTAGGACAACATGGCTACTATATATTTGCCACATACATTCTAATATCTAATATTTTTAGAGAGAATTAAATGAAATAGTATATATTTTGAGGTAATATATATTTTTAAAGGACATTACAAATGCAGTGATGATTTGATACTAAAATATGATTGTAAGATTGTATGCCAGGGAACATACTGCCAACTCCAGTGCATTGTCAGCTCATATACAAAAACAAAACTAGAATAATTGCCAATGCAATGCTTGTTCTTACAGTTCTTAAGATTTTATATAGTTTGGTTCCTTCGCTGTGACAGCTAATTATCTTGGTCTTTTATAGATTATATTGCCCAGTGTGCTAATTTAATATGTGTAACTTTCCTTAGAGAGGTGGGTGCTTCTTTTTCACAGAAGAGAAAGGTGCCTACTAACTTTAAAACATTATTGAATTATTATATGTTTAATTTGTTTAAAAATAAATGCCACTTGCAGTTGCTATAAAATTAATTTTTGCTTTTTGTTTTCTTGCCAATAATAGACGCCTTCCATGTATGCACCTTTTCCACCAAGTGTGTGTTGACCAATGGTTGATAACCAATAAGAAGTGCCCCATATGCAGAGTGGACATTGAGGCCCAGCTGCCAAGTGAAAGTTGACATCATATTTCAGAACTCTTGCCCTCCCTCTCATTCCCATCCTTCCTGGTACTGCAGTCAACCAAAGATGGCATGACTTACCTGCGCAGATTTAAAAGCATTGAACTTAGAGTGCTGGCTCTGCTATATGGTACAACTAATGCTAGACCTACAGTTTATGTATACAGTTGATTTTGATGTATTTATAAAAGCTTTTTTTTCTAGATTTGACATTTTTTCTGTATCATTTTACTGTATTTTTGCATGGTTCCTTGTATTGCATTTCTTTGCACATATTATGGGCTTGTGACCCTAAACTTGCAGGCAAGATTAGCTGCTTTAGTAAGTAGAATTTTGTGGTCTTTTTGTTTTTTACATAGTACCAACCCTTGAGAATTATGAATTTTTTTATCCATTACTACTAACCTTTAATTTAATCAATTATGTACTTTAGTTTAATGTATAAAGATGCTCTAGAAAATGATAATATTGTGTATTAAGACATTCCTTAATTAGGACACAATGGCTGCTGTATATTTACAATATGGAGTTCTGAGTTAAACACCATCCTTAATACTGGGAACAGAATACAACCCATATTCAATCAGATGCAGGTGGTAGTCACATCACCAGAGTGATCAATATAAATTTTCTTGGTGTATCCTTTTCTTTTCAACACATTGCAGATAGAGTTGAATATTGATATCATACATTTAGACTGCTCTTCTGATTGTATTTATCTTTTTCCTACATCATTTAGAACTTTATTTCCCTGATTGAATTTTTGCTGCTGTGAAACAGCTCTGATGAACACTAAATATTAATTTCAATTAGCTGGATTGTACATACTTGCAGATTTAAAAACATTTTAGGGGAATTGAAAAAGACATGTAGAAATTTGTTTGGTCTTCTGCTAAGCACGAATAGTTAAGATATCTGCTTACATTGATTTTGTGAACACATTTGGTCAAGATTTAAAATGTCAGTCATTTGCAGGTATCTATTGCATTCATAGATCTTTTGAAAGTCCCTGGGTCACTTTTAAGGGATTTTTATTTAGTTTAAAGATAAATAAAGTCAGCTGGATCTACATGTCTCTTGTTTTGTTTTTCTCTAAACTTGAAAACAGTAAATCTGCAGATACTGTGAGGCACAAATTATACTGTCAACCTACTGTTGCTATGGTTATGTACTCCCACTTCATACATTACCAAGAGTCGATCACTGATTTAAAATTTTTAATTTCTGTAGTTAAGATTTACTGCATAATATAGAATATAAAGTTAAGTTAACATACTAACATTTCTCCTTTGGAGGAAGTTTTAATCCACTTCAGGATGCATATTATCAAGATACTTTCATATATAGGATAGCCTAATTTTATTTGTTTAACTATGCTTAACATGCCCCAGATTGCAAATGCATTCAGTCAGTACTATCACTGTCTGTATGTGGAAGACATGTTCCCATGGATATGTGAAGATGTCAATAAGCTTGCATTAAGCCACCTGCTTTGTAAGTGGACTGATTAATAAATAACTTATATTTCTATTGTCTTTGTGTTTCATAATTAGTTTTTATAAAACAGTTTGCATTAAATATCTTGGAATTCAGAAATAGTGATCTCAGTCAAATTGCCATTTGCATAATTTGGATTTATACATTCAATTATGACTACTTGCCTTTTAAAAATATTAGTAAATGTTACACTGTGGTAATTTTCAATGTTAACATGCTTCAACACAGTGTGTGTGCACATAAAAGATGAATTATGGTTAAGAAATTTAGATAGGCAATAACAGTTTTTAAAAGAATACTTGATTTGGGATGCCGAGGTCAGAGGGTTGCCTGAGTTTGAGACCAGCCTGGGCAACTTGGTGAGACCTCATCTCTACAATAAATCCAAAAATTAACCGGGTGTAGTGGCGCATGCCTGTAGTCCCAGCTACTTGGAAGGCTGAGGCGGAAGGATCGCCTGAGCCCACCAGATCGAGGCTGCGGTGGCCGTGAGTGTGCCGCTGCACTCCAGTCTGGGTGACAGAGTGAGATTCTGATTCAAAAAAAGTATACTTGATTAAGCAGCAGAAGATCAGGGGAGAGTGAGGGAGAGAGTAAACCATGTCTGCTGTCTTAAAGGTAAAAGAGCAGGTGGCCTATTTTCAAGTAAGTAGCCTGTGATAGATGTAGTACTTTGCCACTGGAAAACTGTGGGTTCATGCCGAGGGAATGAATAAATAGAAGAAAGAGGGGGAACATTTTATACTATGGAGCTCTTGATGTTCCCCAAAACACAAGAAAAGCACAAATGGATTTCTCTATTTTTTAATATTACATCAGATTTAGATGCACGACTACTTGTTGACTTACTTTAAACTTGCTGATTTTTAAAAATGTAGGCAAAGCATTGTTACTTTAAAATTTATTTAATACAAGCATTTGTGGCATAAATCTGAATTGTTAATGCAGGAGCCTATTAACCTATTGCTATTAGTTACAGAAAAATGTGATTAGTAATGAACAAAGTAAGGAAGAAAATGATTTTGAACATTTTCATTTTTTGTGCTTTGTTTTGGTGTCTTCCATATTCTGCATTTTATATGTCAAAATGAACATTTCATTGATAGCTGTCTAAATATTTAAAAACAAATTATTTTGTCAGCAAGTCTTTATTTTTATTGTTGTTAATATGCAAGTGATAAACTGATATTTGAAACTTTTTTCTTACTCTGGTGACTTTATTTTAGCTGTTAACACATATTAGCATTTGAACCATTACAACTGACTTAGAGAAAACTAGTCTGTTTTTAAAATTGTTATTTGTAACTAGTTGAAACACTGCAATTAAAATATAAACTCTTGAGGACATTTTGTTGGTAGTGTTACATGAAAGGGAATAGTTTAAATTTGTAGAAAATGCATCCTGATTTCAAACTTTGCTTCTAAAACCTCCAGGAACACTAGATTTTTTTTTTTTGTTTATTGAAGATTTCTCATGTCATAATATTGGATACGTCAAGGTTGAAGTACCATCTTGCAGTCATAGATTTTAATCGTTTTCTTCAATTAAGAATTATATCCAAAATTATTTCTTACTAAGAAAAGTAAATGTTATTAATTATATTTTGGCACTGGGCATACTGGGGATAATTTCTTTCTCCTGCATTTTGTACAGATTCATGCCCACACAAGATTTTTTTGAGTATTGGAAAGAATATAGACTTGGGAGTCAGTCGGATTTGGGTTTGAATTGTGCAGCTTTGAACAACTTTAATTATGCTTTTTGAGTCTAAACATTCTCATCTACAAAATAAAAATAAAATCTACATTTAAGGTTCCTAGGATTAAATGAGATGATGAGTGTAAAGGGCTTTGCACATAGTAAAGAATGTACATTCTTTGTATGTTCACTTTACGCCCCCAAAATGCCTTTGCTTTTGATAACAGGTGGCAGCATAGCAAGAGGCTGAACCATACACCAATCAATCTTACATTGGTTCCAAGCAATAGTTACTAGATAATAAGGAACAATCCTCTTCATATTTATCTATTGGGTTGGAATTTTTCTCTTACTCTTGGGGTGTAAGATGCTCAGCATGTGTGCTTTCTTTCTTTGTCTTGCAGTCACAGCAGGAGTATGAGTTGCCCATCAATATGGTTCAATGCTGGGCTTTAGACAGCTACTGCCAGTGGGTCAGAATTGGTACAAAATATAGAATCACTTGCCTTCTTTGACCTAAGATTAAGTCTTCATGGGGAAATTAACACCTAGAATTTCTCATTCCCTCCTAATTTTTCTCCCCATCAAACTGTTTGCAGGGACCTTTTGTCCATTGGGGGTTAAATAAACACACACTACTGAGCTGCCTGTGTTGTTGCTTCTAGGCTTACTCTAGGCTGATAGCTATTACTGAGAGAGCACATAAAGGTGTGAATTTCCAGAAAAAGCTTTTGTTTAGCCCAAATAAATTTCTTATCTCTGAATCCTGTACCATCACTAGAGAGTGGATCAAATTCACTAAATACTAATTTTTTATTGTGGGCTCTGCTGAATCAGTTTTGCTTTAGGCAATGATCTTCAATATGTGTGTGTTGTGGGGGAACCCTTGGAAACTATATTATTCTATAGATTGCTATTAGTTATATTGTGCTCTGGAAAGTAGGAATTAGGCTTCTGCATTTGTCTGGGTAGCTAGTAGTACAACTCAGGATGCTCAAATTTTCAATCATGCTGTTTGGAAATGACCCAAAAGCATGCTCTGCTTCTCACACATCTGGGAATCCTCCATATGATATGTAACACTCCAAACTTGTTAACCCAGGAATCCTGTCCTTTAGCTTCTCAAAAAGTCTTGCATAAGAAGGGTGTTTGGCACGGGAATTAGAAGAGATGTCGTAAGTCTCCCATTCACTGCTTTCCAATCTGCCTGTAAAAAGCAATGAAAAGACTGGGCACAGTGACTCACACCTATCATCTCAGCACTTTGGGAGGCCAGGGCAGGAGGATTGCTTGAGTCTAGGAGCTCGAGACCAATCTGGGCAACATAGTGAGACCTTATCTCTACAAAACATAAAAAAATTAGCTGGTGTAGTGGCATGCACTGGTAGTTTCAGCTACTAGGGAGGCTGAGGCAGGAGAATTGCTGGAGCCCAGAGGGTCAAGACTGAGCTGTGATTATGCCACTACATTCCAGCCTGGGCAACCTAACTCAAAAAAAGAATGAAGAATGTCTTTCATTGAACTTCTGTCTAGACTACTGTACTATTAGTATTTGCTCAGTGAACAAGTTGATAATGGCTAACATCATAGTTAGCCAAAAACTCCCCGAAGTTTTGTTATTTATTGCTCTGCAATAGTTTTCATGTTGTAACCCCAAAACTTAGTGGCTTAAACATTAAACATTATCTCAATTTCTGTGGATCAGGCACTCAAGAGCAGTTTGTTTTGCATTTTCTAGTTCAAAGTCTTGTGAGGTTACAATCAAGGTGACAGTTGGTGCTGCAGTGATCTGTATCTAAGATGGCTCAGTCACTGGGTTGTTGACAGGTAGGCTGTTCCTCATTGGCTATTGGCTACATGGGCGTTTGTAGGGCTGCTAAAACGTCTTCACAACAGGGTCTTGTTGCCCCAGAGCAAATGACCCCAGAGGAGGCTACATTTTTTTACCCAGTCTCAAGTTATACTTCCCTCCTGCCACATTCTATTTGTTAGACATGAGAGTCACTAAGTGTAGCCTATACTCGAGGAGGTAAACTAGGTTTCATCATATGAAGGGATGTGTAGCCAAGGATTTGTGTGCAAATTTTGTGTGTGTGTGTGTGTCTGTCTCACTTCGCTCATGGCCACTGCAGCCTTGACTCACTCACTGGGCTCAGGCAATCCTTCTTCCTCAGCCTTCCAGGTAGCTGGAACTATAGGCATGCGCTACCATTCCTGGCTTATTTTTTTATTTATTGTAGAGACGAAGTCTCACCAAGTTGCCCAGGCTGGTCTCGAACCCCTGACCTCAGGCAATCCTCTTGCCTCAGCCTTCCAAAATGCTGGGATTATAGGCTTGAGCTGCCGCTCCCGGCTTGTGTGCAGATTTTTAAAACAGTAAATCTCTTATCCCCTATGTCAAGATTCAGCTTCAAACATATGGACTTCATTGGGCAAAAATTCTATCAGACTAGTTTTAGTGCTTTTCAAGGCTCTCAATTACAGCTGATCCATGGTTCAGTACCAGATAAATGTATGCTTTCTTGTGCCCTCAAGGAGAAAACCAAATGCCAAAATATCTCCTGAAAATGGCATAGGCACTCAAGTTTCCCATATGCAAAATCTACCAGGATAACATTATTGAGAATTCAGTTTACAAATGGCTGTAAATCCCAGCTACTGTGCTATGTTTTCTTAAACTGTGACTTACGAGAAACAAAGATGATATAGACAAAAGATTTACTTGGTACAAGGAACATCCAAGGTGTTAACTGTTTTGTAGAAAAACAAAACAAAACAAAACACTCCAAAACTGAAACACATTTATTTGCTCACAGTTGTATGATTTGGGCAGGGTTGGGCATCATAGCTCATCTCTCACTGGGGTGTGACTGGTATTCCTTGTGTGGCTGTGTTTGGCTGGGAGCTCTGCTAGGCTAGAGTGTTGTCCAATATGACCTCTCTTACATGTCTGAGGCTTCAGCTGGCATGGCTGGAACATATGATGACTCACTGTGTGTTTCTTTTCTCTCAATGTCATCTGTCTACAAGGGATAGCTAGACTTCTTTGAGTGATAACTCAGGCCTCCAAGTGGAAAAGCAGAACCTGCCAGCACTCCTAAGACAAGTCTGGAAGTGGAACAGCATCACTTCTGTCACATTCTGTTGGTTGAAGCAAATAAGGCGGCTAGCCCAGATTTAAGGAGAGAGGAAATAGATTACACCTATTAACAGAAGGTGTGGGCCAGGCATGGTGGCTCATGCCTGTAATCTCAGTACTTTGGGAGGCCAAGGTGACTCCAAAAGTTCAAGACCAGCCTGGGCAACATAGTGAGACCTTGTCTCTAAAGATGACAGTGCAGCAAAAAAAAAATTCTGGCCATCTTTAATCCACCACAGTAAGGTAAAACAAGTTTCACTATGATAGTATGTCTAGTACAAACTTTCTGAACACCTTTATTCCCCCAAACCAAAGCTTTGCATATAGAGAAGCTCATGCACAAATGATCTGTTCTCATGTAATTATAAGCAGAATTAGAGTGAAGGAACTTTCATTTTCCCAGACTGATACAGGTATTTGAGAAAAAGAAATTTATGGGATGGAGATAGCTATGTAGTTCTGGTTCTTTGACTGCCATATCTTTGGGTAATTTAGAAATTCTGCAATATTCCTGACAGATAACTATTGTGATGGTTAGTTTTGTGTGCCAGTTTGACAGGGTGCCCAATATTTGCCCTTCTGGTTTGTCTATGAGGGTGTTTCTGGATGAGATTAACATTTGAATTAGTTGACTGAGTAAAGCAGATATGCCCTCTCTGGTGTGGGTGGGCCTCATCCAATCAGTTAAAGACCTGAGTAGAACAAAAATGTTGATCCTCCCATGAGTAAACAGAAATTCATCCTGCCTGACTACCTTTGAGCTGGGACATCAGTTTTCCGTACCTTTAGATAAAAACGCAAACATTGGCTCTTCCTAGGTCTCAAGTCTATACCATTGTTCAGACAGAAACCACATACTCTTGTCTCTCCCAGGTCTCCTGCTTGCAGATCTTGAGACTTGCCAGCCTCAATAGCTGATTCCTATTTTATCACAGATCTTACTGGTTCTGTTTCTCTGGAGAACTCAGACTAATAATATGAAGGGTGTTCAAAGTATGTGGAAAATGTATATTATGAAAAAAATACATGGATTAAAAAAATTTTTTTTGCACCAAAATAAACTTGTTATAACATGTCTGAACAGGATCTAGTTTGCAGCACTAAGAATAAAATATTAGTTTGAAGAAAAAAAAAAAACTCAGGCTGGAGAGCAGTGGCCCGATCATAGCTCACTGCAGCCTCCATTTCCTGGCTTCAAGTGATTCTCTTGCCTCAGTCTCCCAAGTAGCCAGGACTATACATGTGTGCTACCATGCCTGGCTATTCTTTTATTTTTATTGTTTGTGGAAATGAGGTCTTACTGTGTTGACCAGGCTGTTCTCAAACTCCTGGCCTTAAGCAATCTTTCTGTCTTGGTCTACCAAAGCACTGGGATTACAGGCATGAGCCACTACACCCGGCCCCATTTGTTCCTCTTAATTAGTCTGCACAGTGCTTTGCTTATAGAAGGCATTAAATTTATTTATTTTTAAGCCTGGATAATCTCTAAGTTTCTAAGGTCCGGATTTTAAAGAACCGTTTTGAGTAGAGACTCATGAAGGCACTAGAAAGGTGTTCTATTCAACCTCTCTGGGTTTCCCTGCTTCTGAGCTAGCTTACAGGTTGGAACTTACCTGTGCAGCCTGCCCTGCTAGCACTAGGTTACCTGGTTACCTCCATGGGATAGATAACATGAACTTGTTGTTCAAAGCAAGGCAGGAGAAACATCTCTGTCTCACTATTTAAAGAACAATGACCTTACCTTTCTTCCAAAGTAATTAGCAGTGAAAGTTATTATCTGTATTTATAATTGAGTTTGGGTAAACTTTTGAGAGAAAATTGTAATCTGACCACTTAAAACTTTCAAGTTACCTTAGGATTGTTTTCCCTCGCCTCAACCTCCCAAAGTGCTGAGATCACAGGTGTGTGCCATCATGCCTGGCCTCTTTTGCAACTTTGTCTATAATGTTCCTATGATCCAAATGCCTCAGGCGCTTTTTCTCTTTTTCCACATTTAATCTCATTTTTCCTTCTTTGTGAATGCTTTTGCCATCCCTGACTGCTAAAATTAATGCCTTCCTCTGAAACTCAGTTCATACGCTCATTTCCTTACAAAGGAGTGTGTACCCCCATTTTAATCTTTTCCTTTGTGCTTAGTATTTCATGAATTTTGCCTCATAATACTTCTGTTCCTATGTGTCTCTCCTTCCTTATTTCTTTCTTTATTTTTTCAGTTGGAGTCTCACTTTGTTGCCCAGGCTGAGTGTAGTGGCACGCTCACGGCCACTACAGCCTCGACCTGCTGGGCTCAAGCGATCCTTCCGCCTCAGCCTTCCAAGCAGCCAGAACTACAGGCATGCACTACCACACCTGGCTAATTTTTTGATATAATGTAGAGACGAGGTCCCACCAAGTTGCCCAGGCTGGTCTCGAACCCCTGGGCTCAGGCAGTCCTCTTGCCTTGGCCTCCCAAAGTGCTGGGATTACAGGCTAGCCACCGTGCCCGGCCTCTCCTTCCTTATTTTGAACTTGAGAGCAAATCTCCTATTTTATTTTTCCTTGTTTTTCCCTGCAGTGCCTTGCACATACTGATATTCTAATCTAGCAAATATATTTTATCTTTTAGTTAGTTAAGAAAGAAAAGAAAGCAGAAAAACAGGCAAATACAAGAGCGATGGAGAAGTAGAAGAGTAAGAGCAACTGAAGCAGAGAACGTGGCAGTATGGTAGGAAAATAACTGAGTTCTGGTGAAAAATCATAATTTGTCAACTGTCTCATTCACAAATTAATGCTATATAAACTAAACTGGGCCTTTGATGCCCTAAGAGTAATCTAGAACAATGGCTACTGAAAGGTCACTAAGGACAGAGGTAATAAGCAGGGACAATAACACATCATGAGGATTATTATAAGGAATCAGGAGAAAGTTTATGTAAATTATTGTATAGGAAGAGTGCGACAATTGTTACTTAAGACAGGGAACAGGAAATTAAAATATAGGAGGACTGGGCAACCCCTTGGGGTCCCCTCCCACTGTAGGAGTTTTTCTGTCTTCTCAGTGAATCCTGCTTAAAAAAAAAAGGACTACAATACTTTAAACAAGAGGTTGAATCAAAAAATTTATGTTTAAGGCTCTAGGCTAGTAGCAGTAAGAAACAAACAATAAAAAATATTACCTCAATTTAAAATGAATATTCAACCTGGTCATATGGATTATTCAATTTTGACAATGTCAAGTCAGTTAATAAAAGCACTTTACCATTCATAACATTTCTGTTTACAAAGTCCTAACTGTGAGTTGGCAAGAAGAGTCACTTTTATGATAGTATCTTTTGACAACATAACAATAAAGCAAAAATATAACAATTTCACTCACAAGCCCATGCACAAAAACAGATCTATCTTTTCCAAAAACTTTTCCTAGGATACCTACTTTTTAGTTATAGGATGAGGAACATGCAAACATCTTTCCACATAGTACCCAAAATTATTCCTTTTTTTCAGAAAAGGAAACAAGTTCAGAAACATCAGATGCCTACTTGGGGCAAGGGAAGGAGTTTAAAACAGATCACTTAACTTTATTTAAGGTTCATCCAACCACACTGATCATTAGTAACCATGTAATGGAGAGATGAACCATTTTAAAGACTAGAATAAGTGGTAGAAAAGCTTGCTCATATTATTAGGTGGAACCTGATATCAAGAGTCATTCCACTGTCTTTGCTATGGGTGTTAGACCGTTCCTCTCTCCTTTCCCTGCAATCTCACTTTTTCCTTTTCTCTTTCTTTTTCTGTCTTGATCTTCATCACCTGCTTCTCTTTACAAACTCAACACTCTCGGACTTCCTTGATCACCCCACCTTTCTGCTCAAGACTGGGGTCACACTTCTTTCTTATTTCTAAATCTTATACACATCATAGGATAATTTACTTCACGAATATTTACCGAGCACCGATTCAATAAATATATATCAAACAGTGTATCAGGTGCTGAGAATACAATGGAGCGCTTACATTAATCACGAATCGCGCACATTTTTTTTTTCTTTTTGCCTCTCTTGGGAATCTTTTCGTATACGCGCCAGTATGACCCGTCCTTTAGCACACTTTTGCGTCTCAAGCACCTAACACACCGAAGTCTTGAGCAACGTAGAGATGTCCACTCCACGACCCACAGCCTAAAGTCCAACCCCTCATTTCCGGAAGAGGAATGAAGGTCCGAAACCGCGTTTCCAGGGTGTTCCCTAGAACTAACTTCCGCCCACCCAGTACAAATGTCGAGAGACATCCACAGGTGAAACGTTGTCAAAACTCAGACAATGCGTCCAGCGTCGGCTTTCCCAATGAGACATCTCATCTTTGTTTGCCTCAGAGACCGGGGTTTCTTTAAAAGGACGGCAGGCAGGAAAAAACCAGAAAACAAAAAGAAGAAAACCCCCAACCGGTTGTTATGACAACCAACCGGGTCTAAGAAAATCTAGCCAATCAGCGTGCGGCAATGCCTCCTGTCTTAGCCAGTGAGAAGAGCGCATCGTGCGCAGTGCCGCCCAATGAGACGCAGGCCGCGCGGTATTTGAATCGGAACAAGGCGACTTCGCCAAAGATCCCAGCGCTGCGGGTCCGGAGTGCAGTCCTAACGGCGCCGCGGACCCTACTGCCTTCCTACCCCCGTCCGCGTCCGTTCCTGGGCCGGGCTGGCACTCTTGCCTTCCCTGTCCCTCATGGCGCTGCTCCGACGCCCGACGGTGAGTGTGCCCGGCGACCCCCTCACACGGGCGATACCCTTGGCCCCGCTGCCCCTCTCTGGCTTCTCTCTTCTGCTCCCAGTTTCTTAGTCCCACCGAGTCTGCTTTTGCCTTCTCCGAGGCTCCCCGGTTTCCCCGCGTCCCAGACCCTGCGGCCGGTCCTCAGTGGCTGGCCTCCCTCCGCCTCTGTTCCACCTGTTTCCCTCTCCCTGCCCGGAGGTGGGAGAAGGGTCGGAAAGCGCTTCCAAGGTGGCATCTGTCAAGTGAGCCTCCAGAGCATTGGGTCTAGTACTCATCGAACGATCCCCAAGTGCTCTTTATCTCCAGAGAGCTAGAAGAGGCAGATTCTTGAGATTTCCTTCCCCTTTTCTCATAACTCCGGGCCAACCAAGGGATCTGTGATGGGTGTTGAGAGAAAGACTGAAAGAATTCCGTATGCAGCAAAGTGCTCTGCAGATGCCACCTTGGAAGCGCTTTCCTACCCTTCTCCCACCTCCGGGCAGGGAGAGGGAAACAGGTGGAACAGACAAGCAAAGCCATGTCTGTTTTTCAGATTTTTCACACTTTCCCTTTGCGTGAGTTTCCCATTTATTTCTGGACATTAAGTCTTCAAGGCCAAGTTCACTAATGTATGGGTTTGTCCTCTTTAAAGAAATCAATTTCTTTTCTCAAGTGTAATAGAAATTTTGCATTTTATTTGGACCAGTTTGGCAGACTAGGAGGAAAATGCCCAAATTTGTTTATTTTATCTTTGCAGAAATCAAAGTATGATGATGTCTTGGGTGTTTTTCCTGTGGGCTTGAAGTGTACCCGGATCTACTTTTCCTTTGTTGAAAGCTAGAGGAGCCCTGACACACCTGAGTTCCATCACCCTGCCTGTAATGCTGGTTAAATGCCGCAATTTTCCCTTCCAGATGAATTTAAACTTAGCTACATTACCAGACTTCAACCCATAAGCATAACACTTTCAAACACTTGTGTTGGCAGTTGGTACTGGAAAAATGGAACAGTGTGACTTTTGAGAATCCTAATAGATTGGGTACATTCAGTATTTAATATCCTTTGTGGATCTAAATCCAACTGACAAGTAAATTTTTGTCTACTTTATTCTATCAAATTATTAATGATCAAATTCTTTCTATTCAGGGAAGGCTTGAGTTTTCCCTGGCCCCTCTGTCCTGACAGATCCACTCAAACCTCTGGTTCAGAGTTTTCTTAGGGTTAGGATCCCCAACTCTCAGGGATAAGAAATGCTTTTCCTAGCAAGTATTGTTTCTAAGCATGTTCTATCTAACAGGTCACAGTCTACTGATAATTTTTATTTCATACAATCCCAACTTTCCCTCAGTTTGAGAGTGAAAAATATATTACCCAAGAAAACTACTTCCATTCTAAATGTCCTTAATGTTAGAGAGAGTCCATTCTTGACAACCTCATTTTAAAAAGCTGTATTTCTAAAAGATCATGCATGTAGGGACATTTCTTACTTATAAAATAGCGTACGAGTTTTAAACATCTGGTTTTGTGCCTAGTGCTGTGGCTTGTGCCTGCACTTTGGGAGGCAGAGGCAAAAGGATTGCATGAGCCCAGGGATTCGAGACCAGCCTGGGCAACTTGGTGAGACCTCGTCTCTACAATAAATTAAAGAAAAATTAGTCAGGAGTGGTGGTGCACACCTGTAGTTCCAGCTACTTGGAAGGCTGAGGCAGAAGGATCGCCTGAGCCCAGCAGGGCAAGGCTGCAGTGACCATGAGTGTACCACTGCACTCCAGCCTGGGTGACAGTGAGATTCTGACTCAATAAATAAATAAATAAAATATGTGCATAAAAAAATAAACTTTACCAATAAAAAATAACAACAAAATAAGCATCTGGTTTTTAAACAGCCAGGCCTATTATTAACTATTAATATTATAGCTTTTTAATTTTTCATCTTAATTGTACTTGTTAGCAGTTTCTGTAAAGGAAGATTTATTTATTTATTTATTTTTGAGTCGGAGTCTCACTCTGTTGCCCAGGCTGGAGTGCAATGGCATGCTCACAGTCACCACAGCCTCAACCTGCTGGGCTCATGTAATCCTTCTATCTTAGTCTTCCAAGTAACTGGAACCACAGGCAAGTGCCACCACACCGGCTAATTTTTTGACTTACTGTAGAGACAAGGTCTTGCCATGTTGCTCAGGCTGGTCTCAAACCCCTGAGCTCAGGCAATCCTCTTGCCTCAGCCTCCCAAAATGCTGGGATTATAGGCTTGTGCCACCACACCTGACCAATGAAGAATTCTAACTATATGCCTTTAATTTACAGGGAGGGTTCTCTAACATGTGATATGGGTGCTATAAGAGAAATATTTTATTTTTGAAGCTTTGAAGTTCTCTTACAGGTCCACTTGAATACTCAAAATAGTTTTACAAGTTTATTGAGAGAATCTTTATTATAGATAAGGTGGATGAGTGATTTGCCTAATTTAGAGTGGTGTTATCAATTACAAATGGCATTTTTAGACTTCCTAAAATGTATATTTTCCCTCTTGCAAATAGATCATAGAATTGTTACCTTTCCCAAAGAAATTCTATATTTGAGTATTTGATATTAGCAAAGTATTTTAAATTGTCTCAAGCCTTTATTGCCTTTTTTTTTTCTAGGTGTCCGGTGATTTGGAGAATATTGACACAGGAGTTAATTCTAAAGCTAAGAGACATGTGACTTTTAGACGAGCTGTTTTAGAAGAAATTGGAAATAGAGTTACAACCAGAGCAGCACACATACCTAAGGTAACAACCATGAGAACTGAGTGTGCACACACAGGCTGATTCTTATAGCACTGACTTACAATGCTGGTTGTCCTGCCCTATTCATGTTTCTTTTCCTTGTAGAAAACTCAGAACACCAAAGTACCAGTACAATCCACCAAAACAGCAAATGTCAACAAACAACTGAAACCTACTGCCTCTGTGAAACCAGTACAGCTGGAAATGTTGGCTTCAAAGGTAGGAAGTTCTGAACTTACAAACACAGGTTATATTTTTAGCCAGACTGCAATGGTATCTTTGCCATCACTGCAACTTTTGAAGAACGTTCATAGCTAGAGCACTACTTTGAAGTAACAGCGGAGAAAATGAATATATACACCTTGGTGGTATCTCACGCCTATAATCCAAGCACTTTGGGAGGCCAAGGTAAGAGCATTGCCTGAGTCCACGGGTTCGAGACCAACCTGGGCAACTCGGTGAGACCTTATCTCCACAATAAATAAAAAATTAGCCGTGTGGTGGCACATGCCTGTAGTTCCAGCTACTTGGAAGGCTGAGGCAGAAGGATCGCCTGAGTCCAGCAGGTCAAGGCTGTGGTGACCAGGAGTGTGCCACTGCCCTCCAGCCTGGGTGACAGAGTAAGACTCGGGCTCAAAAACACACACACACACACACACACACACACACACACACACACACACTTTTTTTAGTGATGTTACTTAATTTAATACTATGACCTTGAATAATAAAGGTTATTATCTTAATATTCAAATAAATGTAATGCTCTCAGAGTGAAATTTGGTGGGTTTTAATGAAAGTAATCCATTATAAGAATGACTTGTCAGCCGGGCTTGGTGGCTCAGCCTGTAATCCCAGTGCTTTGGGAGCCTGAGGTGAGTGGATTGCCTGAGCCCATGGGTTCGAGATTCGCCTGGGCAACTTGGTGAGGCCTCGTCTCTACAATAAATCAAAACTTAGCTGGGTGTGGTAGCGTGTGCCTGTAGTTCCAGCTACTTGGAAGGCTGAGGCAGAAGGATCGCCGGAGCCCAGCGAGTCAAGGCTGCAGTGGCCAGGAGTGGCCACTGCACTCCAGTCTGGGCAGCAGAGTGAGACTCCAACTCAAAAAAAAAAAAGAAGAAAGACCTGTCCATGAAGACTTGGAAAGCCCAGAATTCTGAGAACCAAACTCATGTCAGAATACAGTAATGCCAAAATTCTGTGTACGTAAATTGTAGCTCAGTTGGAATTTGATTGCTAATGGACCCATTGGCCTGTTCACCTTCCATCGTGTTCATGCTCTAATTCATAAAAATAAATACAGTTACTGAGACAGGCACTGTTGTAGGTGCTGAGAATGTAACAATCACTACTTCACTTTTTCCAGGTCATAAAATAGATATTATTATATGTTTGGAAGTTTTTGTTTTTGAAGGATTAACAGATTGACTTTTATTGAGTTAGTTCAGAAGACACGGAGGACAATAGACATACTTCTCAGGTAGCCGGGGGCTCAACTTAGACTCTTAGAGCAGCATATTGAATCTCAAGGCAGAAGTCATTTCAAATGCTACTTAGCCCTTCTTCCATTCAACCTTCTGTCATAGTTAATTATTTCTATGCCTGTCTCCTGCATTAAATTGCATCTTCCTTGAAGTCAGTGACCTCGTCTTTATAAACCCAATGCGTGCACAGTACTTGACATTCAGAATCAGGCATGAATGCTTGTGAATGGACACAGGAACAAATACCATCTGCCCGGTGAACTCTTAGACGTGCATTAAGGCCCAGCTCAAATATCATCAGCTCTCTGAAATGTACTGAATTGAGAAAAGAAGAACACAGACTTTTTTTTTTTTTTAAGAGAGAAGAAATGAGGGGCCTGGGTGGAGAATCCCAATCCTGGAGAAACATTTCCAGAAACATGGGGATTCAGAAAAACTCTGCCAAGGTGGACTCTATGTTTATGCCTAGATCACAGGCTGTGTGCTCTTGTTCACATGCAAATCCTCATATACACGCTAAAGTAGGTCACTGGGTCTCAAGGTGGCTGGCCCTGTAGAAGAGCTGTTGTCAGAACTTCCTGTGAGTTGAGCATAACTATAACAGGCGGCGTATCCTGAGAGCTCAGACCATGGCAGAGCCAGGCAGAGCTGCAGCTAGTTACTCCACAGGGCTGATTCTACAGCCTGGGGGAGCTTGGGAGTTCACTCTCTGACTGGGAGAGTGTTGAAAGGGACCCTGCTCCCATCCCCCACTCCATCCCACAGCATGCTGCATTCACTCTGCCATAATCTCCTCAGGGTGAGAGTCACCAGATGAGTTCCAGACTCCTAGAGTTTTCAAGGAATATTGAGTTGCTGTATCTGTGTTTTCTTCAGTATACTCTCTTCTCTTTGTTTTTCTTTCCTCTTTTTTTTAATTTTAATTTTTTATTTTAAACTGGGTGTGGTGGCTCACGCCTATAATCCCAGCACTTTGGGAGGCGGAGGCAAGAGGATTGCCTGAGTCCAGGGGTTCGAGACCAGCCTGTGGTTGCAGCTACTTGGAAGACTGAGGTGGAAGGATCACCTGAGCCCAGCAGGTCGAGGCTACAGTGGCAGTTAGCGTGCCCCTGCACTCCAGCCATGGTGGCAGAATGAGGCTCCAACTCAAAATAAATAAATCAATAAAATAACTTTAAAAAATTTTATTTTAAAGATATGGAGTACAATTCAGGATTATGCATACAAATGTTCATTAGGTAGGTACCCTTGTTGATGAGATGTGCCCCCTCCACTAGAATCTCACTGCTGCCAATCTTGCCACTCTCATCCCTGCCCTGGCTATTTCCCACTGCTGACAATCCTTCTCTTAATAGTATTATGATAATTGTCCAAGGTCTGCTTATGAGTGAGAACATGTGATACTCAGTTCTTTGTTTCCGTGATAGATGACTCACAGATAGATGCTGTGCAGTTCATAATTTTGTCCTTCTTTATGGCTGTGTAATATTCCATCGTGTATATGTACCACATTTTTTTATCCAGTCTTCTTTCAGTAGGCAGCATGGTTGTTTCCATGTTTTTGCTATTGTGAACAATGCTGTAATAAACGTGTGTGTAGGTATCTTTTTCATAGAGTGATTTGAGTTCCTCCAGGTATATTCTCAGTAGGGGGATTGCGGGATCATATGGGCAGTCAATTTTGAGATCTTTTAGGAATCACCACAGTTTTCCACAGAGGCTGTGATAGTTTACACTCCCACCAACAGAGTAAAAGTGTTCCCTTTTCCTGCATCCTCTCCAGCATCTGTTGTTTTTTGAGTTATTGATGATGAACATCCTGACTGGAGTTAGGTGGTATCTCACTGTGGTTTTTTTTGGTTTTTTTTTGAGTTGGAGTCTAACTCTGTCGCCCAGACTGGAGTGCAGTGGCCACTCCCGGCCACCGCAGCCTCGACCTGCTGGGCTCTGGTGATCCTTCTGCTTCAGCCTTCCAAGTAGCTGGAACTACAGGCGTGTGCTACCATGCCCAGCTAATTTTTTGATATTGTAGAGATGAGGTCTCGCCAAGTTGCCCAGGCAGGTCTCGAACCCGTGGGCTCAGGCAATCCACTCACCTCAGCCTCCCAAAGCGCGGGATTACAGGCTGAGCCACCGAGCCCGTCTGTTTCTAGGTATCTTTTAATGTCTATTTGATTTCCATGTTGACCCAGGAGTTGTTTAGCATCATGATGTTTAGTGTCCATGTCTTTGTAAGTTTTGGGGGAACTTTGTTGGTGTTGATATTTGTTTTTATTAAACTGTAGTCTGAGAAGTTTCCTGACAGAATTTCAATCTTATGGAATTTGTTTATGCTTGATTTATGGCCAAGAATGTGATCCATCTTGGAATATGTTCCATGTGGTGATGAGTAGAATGTACATTCTGTGGTTGCTGGGTGGAGTGTTCTGTAGGTATCAATTAAGTTCATTTGGTCAGGCCGGGTGCGTGGCTCATGCCTATAATCCCAGCACATTGGGAAGCTGAGGTGAGAGGATTGCCTGAGCCCACAGGTTCAAGACCAGTCTGGGCAACTTTGTGAGACCTCATCTCTACAATACATCAAAAAATTACCTGGGTGTGGTGGTGCTTGCCTGCAGTCCCAGCTATTTGGAAGACTGAGAGGGAAGGATCGCCTGAGCCCAGCAGGTCAAGGCTGCGGTGGCCATGAGTGTACTGCTGCACTTCAGTCTGGGTGACAGAGTGAGATTCCAACTAAAAAAAAAATCCATTTTGTCAAGCATCACATTGAGGTTCTGGATCTTCTTGTTACTTTTTGTCTTTATCTGTCTAGGGTTGTTAGTAAAGTTTTTTTAATGATAGTGTTAGAGTCAATATCGTTTTTTTAGTTTACATTGAAGCTGCTTTATAAAAGTTTATAAAAGTTGGTGCACCTATGTTGGGTGCAAATATGTTTAGGATGGATATTTCTTGTTGGTGGATTGAACCTTTTATCATTATGTAGTGATCTTCCGTATCTTTTAAAATTTTTGATACTTTAAAGGGTATTTTGTCTGATATTAAGATCGCAGGAAATTTTTCAAAATAAAACATTGGATATGGCCAGGCGTGGAGGCTCACACCTGTGATCCCAGCACTTTGAGGGCAGAGGCTAGAGGATTGCCTGAGCCCAGGAGTTTGAGACCAACCTGGGCGACTTGGCAAGACCTCATCTCTACAATAAACCAAAAAATTAGTTGGGCATGGTGGCATGCACCTGTAGTTCCAGCTATTTGGAGGGCTGAGGTGAAAGAATCACCTGAGCCCAGCATGTTGAGGTTGCGGTGGCCGTGAATGTGCCTCTGCACTCCAGCCTGACAGAGTGAGACTTATACTTAAAACAAAAGTATATATTTTTAAAAAATGTATATTGAGCACTTACTTTACATATCCAATTGTGTTATGGCTGCTAAAGAGACATCTTCCCTTCAGGAGACTTATCTAGAAGAGACATATATACCTGAAAATTAGATGAGTAATCCTAGTGAATGATGCTAGATGCCCCTGAGCAATATATGACTGAATGCCAAATGGCTGGAGTAGACATAAGTGCCGTCCTTGGGAAAGTACACCTGAAGGAGAGGGGAGAACACTAAGGGATGGAGTGGTTGGGAAACCTCATGAAATGATTGGGATTTTGGGGGGGTAGAAAGAAGCTGATAGGAAAGGGTACCTTTTTGGGGAACAAAGCAGCAACAAAAATCAGGGGAACAAAGCAGCAACAAAAATCAGGGGAACAAAGTGGAAACAGTCCTATAATCATGACCTTTGGTCAGAAGACTTGTGTGAAGAAGCAGACAATAAAGTTGGGAAGAAGGCTGTAGTTGGATTTGAAGGCCTTAGAATTTGGATTTTATTTCATTAGATATGAGGAAACTGAAAGGTTTTGAGGAGAAGAGAAATGATAAAAGCAGTATAGGGTGTCTGTGGAAGAGGAGGTAAGTTAGGAGGTGTTGCAGTCATCTAAGTAAGAGCTGTTGAGGGTCTTGAACTAGTCCAGATCCCCTAAGCAGCTACCATATACTAGTGTTGATATGGAGTGCTAAGAAACAACATCAAATGTGTATAGGTTACCAGAACTCTTTCCAGGCATGGTGGCTCACACCTGTAATCCCAGTGTTTGGGAGGCTGAGGTAGGAGGACAGCTTGAGGCCAGGAGTTTAAGGATTACCAGAAGCCTTTTCAGGAACATTGTCCTGTATTTAGAAGGGATATTTTGGATACATTGCTTGAAGTAGATGAGTGGAACCCTTGAGCACTTGGGTATTAAAGAAACCATTTATGGTATAAATTGACAAGACATAGAAAAGTAAGGAAGGAGCAATATCTTTGGGGAAGGTATTGTGTTTGGCTTTAGATTTATTGAGCTAACAGAGGAGCAGTTGGGAGAGTGTCAGAAATATCTGAAAGAAAATAGACTTGTAAACTTTCTCTGTAGAGATGGTGGTTGAAAGCACGTTGCTCTTTATAAGATATTAGAAACAGGTTTGCAATGGAGAACTAATGCTCAGAGCAAATACTCAAGATTGACTTTCCTTTAAGAAATTCCTTTGAAGGTTTCTAGTGACTTCCTAAATGCCACATCCAAAGACTGGTTTCAGACCTTGATCTCTTGGCTGTTGTGCAGCATTTTATATAGGTGATTATACAGGTGGTTCCTCCCACTCTGCAGAGGCCAGTTTGGCAGTATATTTCAAATTGTTATCCTCCATACCCAGTACGTCTGTTTTTATACTTTGTCCAAAGAAAATTATCAGAGGGATAGTCTAGGACTTCTACATAATGCTTGTAATGAGTATCTTATATAGTGAAGAAATATCCTATATTAAATCCATTTAATGAAATACTATGCAACCATAAATACTATGTTTTAGTAGAATATTTGAAGATGTCAAAATGCTTGTAGCATTAAATAGAAAAATCAGATTACAACACAATATAAAGTTCTGACAACTAAGTCCACGAACCTGTCCTAGAAAAAGTACTACATACCTCATTGCTGAATATCACTATGGTCACCTTCAAAGTACTCCCCTTGGGAAGCTATGCACTGATGCCAGTGCCTCATCCCACACATCAAAGCAATTTTGGAACTCTTTTTCTGAAGTGGCCATCAGAGCTGTCATCGTATTACCCTTGATGACCTGAATGTCATCAACATGTCTTCCAATATTTCCTTTACTTCATGTAAAGAAAAAAAGTCATTGGGACCAGAGCAGGTGAGTAGGGAGGATATTTCAATACGGTTAATTGTTCACTGGCTAAACTCCCACACAGACAGTGATGTGTGAGCTGATGCATTGTTGCACTTTTGCACACAGCTTTCTCATGCCAAGACTTTCAGTTAAGATTTTCCTGACTATTTCTCCATCGATGTTTATTTGGTCTGCTATGTTTCTCACAGTTGATGATTTTGATGTACAATTTGATGAATTTTTGCAATGTTTTTGTCAGTTCTGCTAGTTACTGGCTGTTCTGACCTCTCTTTATCAGTGACACTTTCTCTTCCCTTAAGAAGAATGTTTAATCTATTTGTATACTGCCATTTTCTTTATGGCATTATCCCCATAAGCTTGGACTAATATGTCCCTGATTTCACTTCCACTCGTGCCAACTTTAACAAGAAATTTAATGTTTGTTACTGTAATTCAAGCTCTGACATTCTTGCAATGGCACACAAAAACATGGAACAACGATGAATGCCACTCAGCAAGACACTGCCACACTTCAACACAAACCCAGCTGTGAGACACTGATATACTAAGGTTATGAAACCTTACCGAGTTGTTTGTACAGTGCTGCCAATGTAAGTGCACGGTGGCAAGTTCATGGACTCAATTGTCAGACCTCATACATAGTGCAACCCAGATTTGCTTTTAAAATTTGCATTCATATGCAAAATATCAATGGTAGTTATTTTTTAGTATTATGTTGGGCTGAAGATTGATGTTCATTTTCTTCCTTAAAATTTTCAGACTTGTACCATAGGTACATTGCTGTTTGAGTTAGAGCAAAAGAAAAAGGTCATTTAAAAAAAAAGCAAAGAACCACAAAATGTTATGAAAGAAAGAAACAAACAAAAAAATGCTTCCTCCTGTGACTTCCACAACTCTATCCTTTCTGGGCTTTCTTTACTCCTCATCTCTTGGCTGACTCCTTTTTTTCTAGTTTCCTGACAAAACTGAGGGCATTGTTTCAGATAAAAAACATCGTGGACATGTAGCTCAGTTCATGTAAATATCACTTCTATGATTGAAACATATAGCTGGATGTTCCAGTTTTAGAAGTTATCCGGGATTAATGGTGAACAGTTGTTTCTTTTTCTTTTTCTTTTTTTGAGTTGGAGTCTCACTCCGTCGCTCAGGCTGGAGTGCAGTCACTGGACTCCAGTGATCCTTCTGCCTCAGCCTTCTGAGTAGCTGGAGCTACAGGTATGTACTACCACACCTGGCTAATTTTTTATTGTAGAGATGAGGTCTTGCCAAGTTGTCGGGGCTGGTCTCAAACCCACAGGCTCAGGCAATCCACTCACCTTGGCCTCCCAAAGTGCTGGGATTATGGTCTGAGCCACTGAGCCCGGCCAACGGTTGTTTCTAATTCAATACACTTCTCTCTGAGAAAGAGTAGTGACGGGACCGCTAAGTCCACAATCTAGGTGGAGACCACCTTCTGGCAGGTGCGTCCCTCTGCCTGCCTGTTTCTGGCCAGCTCTTTTGTGTGTATGTGTGTGTGTGTGTCAGAGTCTCACTGTCACCCAGGCTAGAGTGCAGTGGCACTCTCATGGCCACTGTAGCTTCGACCTGCTGGGCTCAGGTGATGCTTCCTCCTCAGCCTTCCAAGTAGCTGGAACTACAGGTACATGCTACCATGCCTGGCCAGTTTTTTTATTTACTGCAGAGATGAGATCTCACCAAGTTGCCCAGGCTGGTCTCAAACCCGTGAGCTCAGGCAATACTCTCACCTTGGCCTCCCAAAGTGCTGGGATTATAGATGTGAGCCACCACGCCAGCCCAAATTGTCCTTTTTTTTTTTTTGAGTAGGAGTCTCACTCTGTCACCCGGACTGGAGAGCAGCAGCATACTCCCAGCCACTGCAGCCTTGACCTGTTGGGCTCAGGTGATCCTTCTGCCTCAGCCTTCCAAGTAGCTGGAACTATAGGCACATGCCCCTATGATTGACTAATTTTTTTATTTATTGTAGAGATGGGGATCTCACCAAGTTGCCCAGGCTGGTCTTGAACCCGTGGGCTCAGGCAATCCTCTCACCTTGGCCTCTCAAAGTGCTGGGATTATAGACGTGAGCCACTATGCCCGGTCTGGTCAGCTTTTTACTTTGTCACCTGCTGTATCTATCTGCAGGATGTCACTGTTCCCTTACAGCCGATCCCTGGAGTTGTAGAAATACCAGTAGGATTTCTAGCAACTTTCCTGGAAATCTTATAAGATAAGCCATGTGTCCATGAATGCAGGTGTTCCCAGACTTTTAACCAAATCCTTTCTGTAAACTGGGGGGCAGGTTTCTTTCTTTGTAGCAGATGATGCAGCTGAATCACAAAGTGCCCTGGCTGAGATCTTAGAAGTGCTCCAGCCATTCACAAGCATTATAGAAGCTTATGGTCCTGTAATTTTTAGAGGAAGTAGAGTTTTTTGCTGAGGAATGAGGCTTGGTAAACAATGAGCAGCTTGAAAGGAGAAGCTTTTTACTGGTTCCTCCTTTGCTGGGCATTGGGGAAACAAGTTAAATAAACCATCAACTCTGCCCCCAGGTGGTAGCTCCCAGTCAAGTTGGAGGACCTAGGAGTAAAAGTACAGGTTATATGTATCACAGAGAGCAATGTAAGCTTAGGAGAGGTACTGGGGAGTCACCGCTATAAATTCAGATGAAATCTTAGATTTATAGGCATGATTTAACACCAAATTTAATAATAGTCATTATTCAAGCATAAGAATTTTTTTTGTCTTTTTCTATATATAGAACAGAAATAAGCACAAATGTTCACATTTTTAAAAAGAGTGACTTTTATTTTGAATTACACAAGAAACAGTCATAAAAAATCCATTCTCTCCCATAAGAATAGACTATTTAGCTGGGTGCGGTGCCTCAGGCCTGTAATCCCAGCACTTTGGGAGGCTGAGGCGAGAGGATTGCCTGAGCCCAGGGGTTTGAGACCAGCCTGGGCAACTCGGCGAGACTTTGTCTCTATAATAAATAAAAAAAAATTAGCCAGGCATGGTGGCACATGGCTGTAGTTCCAGGTCGAAGCTGCGGTGGCTGTGAGTGTTCCACTGCACTCCAGCCTGGGTGACAGAAAAAAACCCCAAAACCAGCAGAACAATACAGAAGCACAGAGTACATAGAATAAAAGGTCAGTTCCTTGTTACTACTCCCAAATTTCCATTTCATTGCATCCCTAAAGCTAATTACAGTAATTGATTTTGTCTTTCTACAATTGCGTTTGCCTGTGTATGTATGCACATGTACATGTTTATTGGTACAAATCATGAGAAATCAGAATCAACAGTTTTTCTTGAAGTTCTTTCCTATTGCACTTAATTGACATTATCTATCATAAATGTAGCAATAAAGGAATTCTGTATATTATCAAAACTTGTGCTGGGCATGGTGATTCACACCTGTAGTCCTAGCACTTTGGGAGACTGAGGTGGGAGAATCACTTGAGCCCAGGAGTTTGAGACCAGCCTGGACAACATAGCAAAACCTCATCTCTACAAAAAACGAAAATTAAAAAAAATTAGCTGGGCGTGGTGGTGTGTACCTGTAGTTGCATCTACTTCAGGAGGCTGAGGAGGGAGGACCACTTGAGCCCAGGAGGTTGAGGCTGCAGTGAGCTGTGATCATGCCATTCTACTCCAGCCTGGGCAATAGAGTGAGACCCTAACTCAAACAAAATAAAATTTAAAAGAACTCAAAAAACCTTAGGTGAATACCTATGTACTTTCATATTGATACTAATCCATCCTCTCAGCAGTCCTACCTCAGTGTTTTTTGCTACTAGGAAAGCTTCGGTAGCCTTTCCCCACACTCCACCCAACTCCTTACCAAACTAGAACCTTTCAAGTTAAGCAAAAATTCACATCTTCATTGTTTCTGATCTGACTTTTAAGTTGTCTCTGACAACCCACAGAACTCATTCATTAATCTAGTTTGAAAGTTTTATTTTTTTTTATTCACAGACCATTTTTGTCACTCAAAAGTTTATGATGATTAATTAGCTGATCAGATTTTTATTTGTTGTTTATTAACTATGGAATACTGTGAGAGTTGGCAGGTCACCCTTGTGCAGGAGCCATGTTCATCTTCTCTGTATCTTTCCAGTGTTAGTAGATGTGTTGCCTAAGTGAGCACTGATATGGTTTTTGAACTTTGCATGCAGCAGACACTGGCCAGAGGGTTGCACAGTTGGCCCATAGGGCTTAGGCAACCACCTGAGCAGATGAGTAGGAACTTAGAAAGGGTCCTGCTGTGATTAAGCTGTGTTGAAGTTCAAAGAGAATGCTTTCAAGTAATTCTAAATTAAGGGCCAGAGCCAGTATTTTTTGTCTTACCTTGGGTGACTTTTTGATATGGCCAAACTCAGGTGCACTTCTGAATAGGACCCAGATAAACATTCCAGACTGCTATGATGGCACGTGAAACACCTACAATAACCTCTGACTCCTTACGTCAGACCTCCTGGGGCTGACTGCCTTCCTGGGGAGGGTGAGAGTGCTTATTCTTGCTTTTGTTTTTTGAGTTGGAGTCTCACTCTGTCACCCAGGCTGGAGTGCAGTGGCATGCTCACGGCCACCACAGCCTCGACCTGCTGGGCTCAGGCAATCCTTCTGCCTCAGCCTTCCAAGTAGCTGGAACCACAGGTATGTACCACCATGCCCAGCTAATTTGACAGTGCTTATTCTTGCAAAAGCTTACCTTAAGCTGAAGCTGTTTGTGCTTATTACAATGCACATCTGAGTCCAACCACTTGCTAAATTCTTTCAGTGATCTCCCTCTACCTTTAGGTGAAGTCTGAACTCTGTAGCAAAGCCCTTGCTCACCTTACTAGTCCATTTTTTCACTCTTCATGTGATATCCTCTCACATTTCCAGATGGGTTTATAGTTCTCAGAATTGCTTCTCTCTCCTCTGCTTCCCTGGCACTCTGCACTCGCTTTCCTTTTGCCTGTACATCTTCCTGAAAGTCTTCCCTCTCTGAGACTCCATGTACCTCTTCTTGTGCCTTCTAGCCCCATGAGGCTCTCACATTTGTGGATAAATGGCATGTATACCTGCTCACTTGGCCCTTCCTCGGTTTCATTTTTTATTTTATTTATTTTTTTGAGTCAGAGCCTAGGCTGGAGTGCAGTGGCACACTCATGGCCACCTAGCCTCCTGCTGGGCTCAGGCGATCCTTCCATCTCAGCCTTCCAAGGAGCTGGAACTACAGTCATGTGCCACCACACCTAGTTAATTTTATATGCAGGGTTTTTTTTTTTTTTTTGAGTTGGAGTCTCACTCTGTCACTCAGGCTGGAGTGCAGTGGCAGGCTCATGGCCACCCCAGCGTCAACCTGCTAGGCTCTGGCGATCCTTCCATCCTTGCATTCTAAGTAACTAGAAATACAGGCGTGTGCTACTGCGCCCAGCTAATTTTTTGATTTATTGTAGAGATGAGGTCTCACCATGTTTCCTAGGCTGGTCTTGACCCCATGGGCTCAGGCAATCCTCTCACCTCCACTTCCCAAAGTGCTGGGATTATAGGTATGAGACACCGTGTTTGGCTTCCTTCCTCAGTTTCAGACCTTTCAATTAAGAGGGAAGGGCATGTTTGGGACTGCTATTTTGTTTGTTATTGTTGTATCTTCCTCTCAGATTGGAAATTATCATCACTGAGCTTTAATATAAATACATTATTTGTCTATTTTCTCATAAAGACTCCTCTTTCTTTTCATGTTTCATTACCTTAATATATATATTCATATAGCCTACCATCCTGTGAGGTTTTACTTTGAGAAGTACCTCTATTTTTTTTTAAAACAACGGATTTATTTATTTATTTATTTAGAGTTGGAGTTGCACTCTGTCACCCAGACTAGAGTTCAGTGGCACACTCAGGGTCACCACAGATTCCACCTGCCAGGCTCAGGCAATTCTTCTGCCTCAGCCTTCCAAGAAGCTGGAACTACAGGCATGTACCACCGTGCCAGACTAAGTTTTCTTGATTTATTGTAGCGACGAGGTCTCACTAAATTTCCCAGGCTGGTCTCAAACCCCTGGACTCAGGCAATCTTCTTGCCTCTTCCTCCCAAAGTGCTAGGATTACAGGCTTGAGCAACCACACCTGACCAAAGAAATACTTAATTAATATTATTATTATTATTTTTTTTATTTTAGTGTTTTGAGTTGGAGTCTCACTCTATCACCCAGGCTGGATAGCAGTGGCACACTCATGGCCGCCACAGCCTCCACCTGCTGGGCTCAGGTAATCCTCCTGCCTCAGTCTTCCAAGTAGCTAGATCTACCACCCACTGCCACTACACCTGGCTAATTTTTTTTTAAAATTTATTGTAGAGACAAGGTCTCATCAAGTTGCCCAGGCTGGTCTCGAACCCCTGGCCTCAGGCAATTCTCTTACCTCAGCCTTGCAACGTGGTGGGATTACAGACATGAGCCACTGTGCCTAGTGGCTTCATTATTAATATTTGTATTATCTTCATAAATTTTTAATTTGAGTGATTTTTATAAAGAATCCACCAGTCAGAATAAGAAAATAAAATAATAGGGCTGGGTGTGGTGGCTCATGTCTATAATCCCAGCACTTTGGGAGGCCTAGGTGAGAGGATTGCCTGAGCCCACGGACTTGAGACTAACCTGGGAAACTTAGCGAGACCTCATCTCTACAATAAATAAAAAAATTAGCCGATGTGGTGGCGTGTGCCTGTAGTTCTGTTACTTGGAAGGCTGAGGTGGAAAGATCACCTGAGCCCAGTAGGTCGAGGCTGTGGTGGCCATGAACTTGCCACTGCACTCCAGCCTGGGTGACAGAGTTAGAGTCCAACCTCAAAAAAAATATATATATAAATAGGTCAGCATGGTGGCTCAAGCCTGTAATCCCAGCATTTTGGGAGGCTGAGGTGAGTGCATTGCCTGAGCCCAAGGTTACAGAACAGCCTGGTCAAATTGGCAAGACCTCATCCCTACAATAAAAATCACAAAATTAGCCAAGTGTGTTTGTGCACACCTGTAGTTCCAGCTACTTGGAAGGCTGAAGTGGAAGGATCAGCTGAGCCCAGCAGATCAAGGCTGTGGTGGCCGTGAGTATGCCACTGCACTCCAGCTTAGGCAGCAGTGAGATTCCAACCCACCCCCCTTCCCCCAAAAAAATCAGCTCAGAAGAGGAACTGTAGGCTAGCTTGTGGTGGCACACACCTGTGTCCCAGCTACTTGGAAGGCTGAGATAGAAGGATCGCTGGAGCCCAGCTGAGGTGGCCATGAGTGTGCCACTGCATTCCAGCCTGGGTGACAGAGTCAGACTTCATCTCAAAAAAAAATGTATATATATATATATATACACACATATATGTGTCTGTGTGTTGTATAGTCACTCAGTCTTTGCTTCTTCTATTTTATTCATAGATTGGAATGTGTTTTTCTGCCACCAATTTTTCAGTTTAGAATGCATTAGTTGAAGAGAAGAAAACATTATGCTTGCAGAATAGGCTACTGATAAAATTAGAATGATCAGCTTCAGGAATCATTGAACCTAGGTGGTCATTTTTTTTTTTTTTTTTTTGAGTTGGAGTCTCACTCTGTAGTCCAGGCTGGAGTACAGTGGCATGCTCATGGCCACTGCAGCCTCTACTTGCTGGGTTCAGATAATTTTTCCGCCTCAGTCTTCCAAGTAGCTGGAACCACAGGTACACTACTGTGCCTGGCTAATTTTATGATTTTTTTATTGTAGAGACAAGGTCTCACCAAGTTACCCAGGCTGGTCTTGAACCCCTGGACTCAGGCAGTCCTCTCTCCTCAGCCTTCCAAAGTGCTGGGATTACAGGCTTGAACCACCATACCTAGCCAAGTTTCTTTTGTTTATTGAGCATCTACTATGTGTCAGGGATTGTAACAGTGTTTGCAGCAGCTTAGTGGGCAAAACCAAGGAAAATCAAGAAATAAATGGAAGCTTACAGAACTTACATTCTAGATTAGGGAGACAGAAAACACTACACGCAATATATAAAACTCTAAGAATGTTAGATAGTTATAGGTCCTATGAGAAAAGAACATAGTACAAGAGATGAGACATATGTGGGGTGAGTTGGGGGGACTGCGACTGGAGGCAGGTGATAACTTTAAAAGCTGGAATAGATCTCACCACGAAGGTCACATCTAAGCAAGACTTGGAAAAGGTGAGGGAATTACCCATGTGGACACAGGGACAAGAGCTTTCTGTATGGAGGAAGTCCCCCTGCAGGGAGGAACACCCTGCCAGGAAGCTGGAGTAAAGCAGACCATGGAAGAAAACTAGACGATGGGTCAGCAACAGAAGGGAGGTTAGATCTCAGGTTATGTAGGGCCTGTTGGCCATGGGGAGGACTTAGGTTTATCACTTGGAGTGAAATTCGAATTTTAAGCAAAGAGGTCTCTCTCTAAGAACTGTATTTACTACATCTTGAATTATTCACCTCTTACCATGGAATTTGATTTGGCTTTGACATATTTCAGAAGTGCATATGATATTGACACTTTAGCCTGTTGGCTCTGTGTGTATTTATGTTTCAGGCTGCTCCTAAGGTAGTGATGTACTATGTGCTTTGATGTGTTGCTGTAGGATCCTTCTCCCACACCTGAGGATGTCTCCATGAAGGAAGAGAACCTCTGCCAAGCTTTCTCTGATGCTTTGCTCTGCAAGATAGAGGATATTGATAATGAAGATTCGGAGAACCCTCAGCTCTGCAGTGACTACGTGAAGGATATCTACCAGTACCTCAGGCAGTTGGAGGTGGGTGGGCCTTTGTATTTTGGTTGTACGAGCAATGTGGAGTGTATCACACAGGTGGGAAGGAAATGAAGACAACTTTTTAAACTTTTAATTCCACCAACAGGTTTCGCAATCCATTAACCCACATTTCTTAGATGGAAGAGATATAAACGGACGTATGCGTGCCATCCTGGTGGACTGGCTGGTGCAAGTCCACTCCAAGTTCAGGCTTCTGCAGGAGACTCTGTACATGTGTGTTGCCATCATGGATCGGTTTTTACAGGTATGTGACTTGGGGACATTATGCCAGTGGCTCAGTGAACATTGCATTTATGTTTTGGGTATAGAAAACTAAAATAATTACCTCTGAAGAAGAGACCAAAAGCCAGTTTGTGAGAAGCCAAAGAATTAGGTGCTAAAAAGAGAAGCAGTTCAAATGTGTTGAGCTTTTGGTAATGCTAACTCATGGTAGGCATATTTGTGAGGTCAGCCTGCTGAAAAGTGCTTGGGGAAAGGCTATTGCCAAGAACATTCATCAGAGGAAAATGTACCATCAGATGGGCCGAAAGTCCACTCAAAGCCTATGGTCTTTTGGATACTGTTTTTCTTTCTTTTTTTTTTTTTTTTCGCGTCAGAGTCTTACTTTGTCATCCAAGCTATAGTGCAGTGACATGCTCACGGCCGCTGCAACCTCGAGCTGCTGGGCTCAGGCAATTCTTCTGCTTCAGCTTTCCAAGTAGCTGGAACTATAGGCATGTGTCACCACACCTGGCTAATTTTTCTTGATTTATTGTAGAGATGAGGTCTTGCCATGTTGCCCAGGCTGGTTTCGAACCCCTGAGCTCAGGCAGTCCTCTCACCTTGGCTTCCCAAAATGCTGGGATTATAGGCATGAGCCACTGTACCCAGCTGGATGCTGGTTTTCAGCCAATTTGCACAGCTTTCTTAGTGTGGTACTCTTGGGTATTAAGTTTCCTCATCGGAAAATTGAGGAGTTTGGCTAGAGAACCTCGATGTTTGCAGCCAGCTGTAGCTTTGAATCACATTAGAAGAGGAGGAAGGAAGAATTTTATAAAAAAATGAGCAGAGGTATGACTTAGAACATAGGGCATAAAGTAAAGACAAATGTAGGAAAACAAGCTAAAAAATAAAAAGGAAAGCAAGAAAGAAAAGAAAACAAGCTGAGAGGCAAAAGTGATCTTCGGCATGTTTATCAATCAGTCATGCACAGACATTGACCTGTTAGAAGAGATACCAGACATAAATAGCTAATGTGTTATTTGCCAAATGGTAGCCCTACAGATAAGGACTGATTTGTTTAAAATCAACATTTATGATGGTTTAGATCAAGTACAAATTCTGCCCAAACAATAGAGCAATAATTACATTTATAATAATGGCCCTGAGATACTGCAAAATGCCAAGGAACTAGGAAGGCACAATGGTGTTTTAGGCAGATTTTCAGTAATAGGAGTTGAAACAAGAAAAGTCCCAGTTTGGGGGGGAGGGGAAGGAAATTAAGGAAACACTTTGCCCCAGACTAAGAGATTTCCCGACTCTGAAGCATTGGTGACAGATTTTTCAAGCTAAATAATGAGTTTATTTTTGGTGAGGATTAAAGAAATGTTTGAGTCATTCATTAAATTCTTGCTTTTTTGTTTGGCCTCATCTCAATTCAGACCTTGTTGAGTGCCAGGTCAGGGCTGCCACCCATACCCAAGTCAGAATGATGGGGAGGAAGAGTGACTGGGTGCTTGGTTGTCAGACTTGGGTTCTTCCCTTCTTAGCAGCTAGATTATCTGGGGCTGGTATCAGAATTTCTTGCCAGGCTATCTACTTGTAATTGAGAATATAAATGTACTTTCTAGTATTTTTGTGAGGACTGGATGAGGTAATGTGTTAGAATCTTAGCACTGTGCCTGGCACACAGTCAGTACTCAATTATAGAGAGCTGCTATGATCAGTGGTGGAACCTGCTATGCATCTTCAGTCTCCCATGCCTTTAAGGGCTGTGAGCAGAGACAACATGCACTTCTCCAGGAATCGATTCTCTTTCCCTTTCTCCCACTCAGAGCTTCAATCCTCTTATTAGGTGTGACTTCTAACTCATTTGTTTTCTATTAGGCTCAGCCAGTCTCCCGTAAGAAGCTTCAGCTGGTGGGGATTACTGCTCTGCTCTTGGCTTCCAAGTATGAGGAGATGTTTTCTCCAAATATTGAAGACTTCGTTTACATCACAGACAATGCTTATACCAGTTCCCAAATTCGAGAAATGGAAACTTCAATCTTGAAAGAACTGAAATTTGAGTTGGGTCGACCCTTGCCACTACACTTCTTAAGGCGGGCATCGAAAGCTGGGGAGGTAAGTGCCTCTACTTCTGTAGGAGACTTTATTCTTGCTTGGCACCTCATCCCAGAAATATTGACCTAATGAAAGGAGTTTATAGGAAGCATCCTTTAGATAAGCTTTAATGCTTATCTCGTCAGTTCTTAAGAGAAAGCCCTCACGTTCTGTGTTTATAGCATATTGTGGATACGTGAGCTAAGTGAATTTGAGTTCTTAGGCCTTCACCCAGAATTTTGCAAGATAGTATTAACAGTTGTGATTCTGGCTTTTTTTTCATAGGTCGATGTTGAACAGCACACTTTAGCCAAATATTTGATGGAGCTGACTCTTATTGACTATGACATGGTGCATTATCACCCTTCTATGGTAGCTGCAGCTGCTTCCTGCTTGTCTCAGAAGGTTCTAGGCCAAGGAAAATGGGTGAGTGGTAGATTTAATAAGAAATTAATTTGGCTATATTTTAGGCCCTCATGGTATGAAAGTCCTTAACATTTTCACAATGCTGTCCTTGAAGCAACTGTTAAAAGTTGAAAAGCCTAGAAGAAAGCTGCTTAGAACAATCCAGAGGTGAGTTGTCTATTTCAAGGTGCACACAAATATATTACAGAGTTGTAATGAGTGAGGAAGGCCACTAAGAACTGATATGTGGCATTTCTTGGATATTAAGTGAAACAAGCAAGTTGTCAAGCATAGACAAAGCAAAGCCAAGGCCTGACTGGTTTAGTCAGTAAAAACAGAACGAGTCACTTTTAGATTCAGATGAGTAGCCAGAGATGCCAGCTTCCTGTGTCCTTGTCTCACACACCATAGAGGATGAGAGGAAAGCACAAGGAGACGGATGAATGTGGTGCAAGACATGAGCATTCCGTGGTGGAGGAGCTGGTTCTAGACTTGCAGCTCTACCTGGAACCCAGCAGAGCAGAAAGCCTCATCAGAACCTCAGAGGGGACAGCCTTCCCGGGGAGATAGGGAGGTGACTGGGAGGCCACTCTGCTCAAGCCTGCCATCTCCTCCTGTTCCAGGAAGATCACAAGGCACTTTGCCAGGACAGACCAGCTGTGGTTCAGGCCTGCGTGTATACAGGCTAGGTCACCAGGGCAGCATGGTGGGGCTGCTCCTCTACTCAACTGTATTCAGTAGGCTACATTTTATGTAAGAGAAATAGATGTATATGTGTTTATATGTTTGCTAATGCTTCAAAAAATACAGGAGGAATAAACCAGAAACATGAAAATGGATACTATGGGCTTCTGTGGGAGTTGGGTAGAGACGGAAGATGGAAGGACTTTGTATCTTTTTATTGACTTTTATACAATGCAAAGTCGCTTTTTTGACTTTGGAACAATGCAAATGTTTTATACAAACCCTAACATGGAATTAAGTGGACATAAACAGTGTAACAGAACACAGAGGAAAGAATTAATTCAAGTACTATAATTTGAACACAGCATTCTGACTGTGCATCCTTAAGGAGATGTAAGGTTGGACAAAGCAAAGGACCAAAAGCTGTGATGTAAAGTTTGCTTAGTAGGCTCACTGTCAGTAGTGACCTGTTACTATAATTTTGAAACTCTTTTATGGATGTTGTAGGATAAAGCAAACGTATTCATGTAATTAAGGACTAAAATTTTCACTATAAGAAATACGATAATATATTAACATTTAAAAACAAGGTTGCTCCTTACCTAGGAAATAGCAATAAATAAGCAAAAGGAAAAACTCTATGACATCTGGTTTGGAAATAACAGTGAGGATATCTAGTGCCTGCATCTTGGATGTTAAATCCCATTGCCCACTGGAACTAGGGCTCCTCCATGAAAGAGCTGCCTTCAGGGCCAGGCAGCGGAAGCACATGGGTGAGCCCAGAGCAGTTTGTGCCAGATAATAAGCAAATTCTCAAAGATCAATGAAGTCACATAAAAAGGACATAGGAATTGGTTTCAAAGGGTGTTGGCTGACTAAATTGTACCATTAAAAAGAATAAGCTGGCTCATGCCTATAATCCCAGCACTTTGGTAGGCTGAGGTAAGAGGATTGTTTGAGCTCACAGGTTTGAGACCAGCCTGGGCAACTCGATGAGATCTCATCTCTACAGTAAATCAAAAAAATATTAGCCAGGTGTGGTGGCATGTGCCTGTAGTTCCAGCTACTTAGAAGGCTGAGGTGGAAGGATCACCTGAGCCCAGCAGGTCAAGGCTGTGGTGGCCGTGAGTGTGCCATTGCACTCCAGTCTGGGCAACAGAGTGCGATTCCAACTCAAAAAAAAAAAAAAAAGAATAAGCACAGTAATAGATTATAATGTGCTTTATTTTGAAAATTTTATTGTATCATAGGAATGTGGAATACAAGTGAGGATTAACTATTTAAGTAGGCTGCATGCAGGTGAAGTTAGAGCTTCTATCTGGCCCTCACTCCCCCTGATAACGAACCAAGTACCCTTTGTGTTGTCATGTGCTCCCCCATCCTCCTCCCTCCCCTCCTCCTTCCCCTAACAGTGTCCAGTAACTGTCAATCCCTCCCTTGTGCTGATGTGACTAATGTTCATGGCCCAATTATGAGTGAGAGAGAACATGCAGTATTCAGATCTTTGTTTCTGTGATAGTTCACTTAGTATGATGGGTCTCCAAGTCCATCCAATTTGCTGTGAATTCCATGATTTTGTTCTTCTTTATGGTTGTATAATACTTTATCATGTATATATACCACATTTTCTTTATTATAATGCATTTTTAAAAGGTTTTCCAGGCCCATAATGATACAAAAAATAAAATGGGAGGGTATATATATATATATATATATATTTTTTTTTTTTTTGAGTTGGGCCTCACTCTGTCACCCAGGCTGGAGTACAGTGACATGATCATGTCTCACTGCCGCCTTGAACCCCTGGGCTCAGGGTCTGTTTCAGCACCCCAAGTAGCTGTGGCTATAGGCATGCACCACCATGCCTGACTAATTTTTTTACTTTCGTGAAAATGAGGTCTTGTTACGTTGCCCAGGCTGGTCATGAACTCAGGGGCTCTAGTGATCCTTTCACCTCAGCCTCCCAAATTGCTGGAATTACAGGCAAGAGCCACCATGCCTGGCCTTTTTTTTTTCTTCTTTCCTTCTTTCAAATCAGAATTCCAACTAATTAAAGTAGAAGAAATGATAGAAAACTAATTTTTGATCCCCAATGTAATAATTTGTTCAAGCAAGGACCATCGATGAATGTAAAAATCATTAGATAAATTAATGTTGGGGAGCAAGATTCACATGGTCTCAGAACATCCCACAGATCTGTGTTTTGTTGTTGTTGTTGTTGTTTTGTTTTTGTTTTTTGAGTTGGAGTCTCACTGCCACCCAGGCTGGAGGGCAGTGGCACACTTGCGGCCACCGCAGCCTCTACCTGCTGGGCTCCAGTGATCCTTCGACCTCAGGCTTCCAAGTAGCCAGAACTACAGGTGTGCACTACCACACCTGGCTAATTTTTTTGATTTACTGTAGAGATGAGTTCTCTCCAAGTTGCCCAGGCGGGTCTCGAACCCGTGGGCTCAGGCAATTCACTCACCTCCGCCTCCCGAAGCACTGTGATTACAGGCTGAGTCACTGAGCCTGGCCCACAGATCTGCTTTAACTCCATAGCAGAGCTGCACCTTATGATGGGCAGGTAGCACTACCTTAGCCCAGCGATGACACGACACCAGCAGTGGGACCACCCGACTGGCCTGGCCTTCCTGTGTAGTAGGACGAGTACATCATTACCTATGTAGTGCTCGTGCCCAAAACATGTGACATGAATCAAGTCATGAGACATTCAGACAAATCTGGAATGTGAGACATTCTAAAAGTAACTGCCTGGATACTCCAACAAATTTATCAGTTAAAATCAAGAAAGTAGGGGTTGATTTAAATTGTAAAAAAACCAAACACTAAAGACAACTGAATGTACCGGGTACACCTTGACTGTATATACTTGGATCTATAGAATACATTTTGGAGCAATTAGAGAAATTCAAATATTGACAATATATTAGATGAGGATATGGCATTGTTGAATATTTCTCACATGACAATGGTGTAGTGGATAGATAGGAGACTGTGCTTCGTATGGGATGCTTCTGAAACATTCAGAAGGAGTGTGCTGTGACGTCTGAAGCTCACTTTCAAAGGGTTCAGAAAAACTGTGTGAGTGCACATATAGAGAAGGGGGAGTGGAGGGGGCAAATGTTGATGGGTGATGAATTTACAGGAAGAATATGCAGTGTTCATTACATTCTTTCCATTTTGCTCTAAGTTTTGAATTTTTTGAAAAAAAAAGTTTGGTACATGGGACAAATGGCTTATGTTGGCCAAATTACTCTTTTTTTTTTTTTTTTTTTATGATCCAGAGATCTTTAATTTTTGACACCTATTAAGCCATGAATTCATAGGGAATAGGTTCCAGAAGCTCCGGCTCCTTTACGTTAGTTCTCACAAATGTGCTCTCTGGATGGAGCAGGCTGGCACTTCAGCTGAACCCCCCCCACGTGCCTTTCTCCTTGGCTTCCTTCCTTTTTTTTTTTTTTTTTGAGTTGGCATCTCAGTCACCCAGACTGTAGTGCAGTGGCCGCTCCTGGCCACCGCAGCCTCGACCTGCTGGGCTCTGGCGATCCTTCCGCCTCAGCCTTCCAAGTAGCTGGAGCTACAGGCGCGCGCTACAATGCCCGGCTGATTTTTTTATTTATTGCAGAGATGAGGTCTCGCCTGCCCAGGTGGGTCTCGAACCCATGGACTCAGGCAATCCACTCACCTCAGCCTCCCAAAGACGCGGGATTACAGGCTGAGCCACCGAGCCCGGCTTGGCTTCCTTCTTTTTTTGGTCATTTTTCTTCACGCGTTTCAGGAAGCTATCATGACTCTTTGCTTAATATGCCCAATATGCACATTAATTCTTTTGGCAAGAATCTTGCCCCTGACAATAATGCCAACAGCATGCTGGGTGACATTGTAGACTCCTCCTGTCTTGCCATGGTAACATTTGTGGGGCATTCCTTTCTGAACAGTACCCATTCCCTTGATGTCTACAATATCACCTTTTTTGTAGATTTGCATGTATGTGGCTAAAGGAACAACTCCATGTTTTCTGAACGGCCTGGAGAACATGTACAGCGTGCCCCTCCTCTTTCCCTTTGTGTTGTCATTTTGGCGAATTACTAGAAGATGGCAGTTCTGGCCAAAAGCCAAATTATTCTTTTTAAAGAGGAAAAAATTTTTTTTAAAGACAGGGTCTCGCTCTTTTGCCCAGAATGGAGTACAGTGGCACGATCATGGCTCACTGCAGCCTTGAACTCCTGGCCTAAAGCAATCCTTCCACCTTAGCCTCACAAAGGACTGAAATTATAGGTGCAAGCTACCGCATTTGGCTTCGGATTACTCTTTTTTTTTTGCCAGGCTGGAGTGCAGTGGCACGCTCACAGCCACCAAGCTTCGACCTTCTGGGCTCAGGCTATCCTTCTGCTTCAGCCTTCCAGGTAGCTGGAACTACAGGTGCACGCCATCATGCCTGGCTAGGTTTTTTTTTTTTTTAACTTATTGTAGAGACCAGGTCTCGCCAAGTTGCCCAGGCTGTCTCGAACCCCTGGGCTCAGGCAATCCTCTTGCCTCAGCCTCCCAAAGTGCTGGGATTACAGGCTTGAGCCACTGCACCTGGCCCAGATTACTCTTAAATGGGCTCTAAACCTCTGAGCTATTGCCCACCCAGTTTTCTGGGAATTGATTTTTAAAATGCCAATAGTTCTGCATTCTTTCCGTATTTACTCCTGCTGCTTTTTTTTTCTTTAGGGTTAGGATTAAATTGTGGTTTATTTTGCCAATTAAACTGTACATGTGAAAGAAATGTATTTTAGCTCTAAGAATTTGATCATGGCACTCTGAAATAAAGTCAATTTAGATATCCTCACATAGAATAAGTCTTATTATCAATTGGCAACTGTCCTTTTATTTGAATTTTCTCTTTGGGAGGCCAGGTCATGAGGCTGGGTGTGGTGGCTTCTATAAATTCTCTCTGTTCTCTGGTGCTGAACTACACAGGGCCAACAAGACCATCCTGGGTAGTCTTAGTTCTTCTGGATCAGATAGGTTGTTGTCTATAGCACAGCTGATATCTTCGTTCTGACTCCTTCCCTGATTGACGGAATGGTTGTCTGGGCACTCATGCTCATAACAGCCACCTGGGCAGAGCTTTGACAGAGGGTTTGTGAGATGTGCCCAGCACCATAATGGGGGTACTTCTTTGGTTTTTTACTCTGTCACATTTTTCATCTCCTTTCAGTATGCTGACAGAGGTAAGCATGAAAGCTTTGTTCCTTGGACTATCTGTCTACAAAACACACAGGATCATTGGCACTTGATGTAGCCAAGAGTCTCACAATGTCTCATGTAGACCTGTCTCAGCACCAGTGTAATCCAGTATTTTCCAGCTGCTTTAGCCTTGCTGGTCTTGTGGTAGTGGTTAGGACTGTGATTGAATTTCCAAACATAAGTAACGTCAGCATGGATAAAATGTGCTCTTCTAAAGAAGCCGTGGCCCCTCAGTCATGTCGGCTCTTGTGTTGTTTTAGAACTTAAAGCAGCAGTATTATACAGGATATACAGAGGATGAAGTACTGGATGTCATGCAGCACATGGCCAAAAACGTGGTAAAAGTCAATGAAAACCTAACTAAATTCATCGTAAGTACTATTATTTCATAAGCCGTGGAAGGTATTAGAGACTGTGAGTTTTGTAGGTATGTGTGCGTGTTTGTGTTTTCATGTAAATATGTTATTGGCATATGTGAGTCTGTTTTAGCACAAATCCTTTGTATTTTTTCTGGTATGGAAAATTATTGATAAACCCTGAAGGCAACCTCTCTTTGAAACAAGGTCGGTAGGCCAGCCTTGTCTTGACCCTGTTCCTAGTCAGCCAGTCAGTTGCTCAGTGTACCTGTTTACTCTGTGCTGGTACCAGCATCCTGGGTAAGGCTCTTAGCAAGCAGGGAGGACTGGGCTGCTTGTGACTGGGAAGAGCAAGGCCCCACCTCAGATGACTATGTCCACGTTGTGAATGTGCAGGTGAAATTACTCAGGGCATTTGTCCAGGATTTCTTGGAAGGCAATGACTCACCTAGACTCATGCCTGTAATCCCAGCACTTAGGGAGACCGAGGTGGAAGGATTGATTGAGACCAGGAGTTTGAGATCAGCCTGAGCAACATAGTGAGACCCCATCTCTACAAAAAAATAAAAAATTTAAAAAGCAAGCATGGTGAAGAAGATGCATCCTGGGGTCATAGTGTGTCTGTGTGTGGCCCACCTATAAGGGGTACCAGAAGAGATGTGGTGCTGACCTGTGCTCTGTGACACCAGATATCAGAGCTCACCAAGGGGGTGTATGATAAATAGTAAGGTATAGGGCATGGTGGCTCATGCCTGTAATCCCAGCACTTTGGGAGGCAGGGGTGAGATGACTGCCTGAGTTCATGGGTTTGAGACCAGCCTGAGCAACATGGCAAGACCTCGTCTGAACAATAAAATAAAAAAATTAGCTGGGTGTGGTAGGTCGCATCTATAGTTCTAACTATTTGGAAGGCTGAGGCGGAAGGATCATCTGAACCCGGCAGGTCGAGGCTGCAGTGACCGTGAATGTGCCACTGCACTCTAGCCTGGGTGACAGTGAGATTCCAACTCAAAAAAAGAGTAAAGCATTTATACCACAGAAGAGTCATTAGCGTTTTCACAATACAATTTTCTTTGTGGAAGTGTATAGTGTTTTCAGTCCTGAGAGGATTGTCTGGGATTTGCTCAGTACTAGTTGCCACTTGCCTTTTCTTCTTTTTTTTCTTTTTTTTGAGTTGGAGTCTCACTCTGTCGCCCAGTCTGGAGTGCAGTGGCATGCTCATGGCCACTGCAGCCTCAACCTGCTGGGCTCAGGCGATCCTTCCACCTTCAGCCTTCCAAGAAGCTGGAACTATAGGTGCGAGTCACCATACCCAGCTAATTTTTTGTTTTGTTTTGAGTTGGAGTCTCACTGTCACCCAGGCTAGAGGGCAGTGGCATACTCTTGGCCATGGCAGCCTCAACCTGCTGGGCTCAGGCGATCCTTCCGCCTCAGCCTTCTCAAGTAGCTGGAACTACAGGCAAGCACCACAATGCCCGGCTAATTTATTTATTGTAGAGATGAGGTCTCACCAAGTTGCCAGACTGGTCTTGAACCTGCAGGCTCAGACAGTCCTCTCACATCAACTTCCCAAAGTGCTGTGATTATAGGCATGAGCCACCGCGCCTGGCCTAATTTACTGTAGAGATGAGGTCTTGTCATCTGTCCAGGCTGGTCTCGAAACCCTGAGCTCAGGCAATCCTCTTGCCTTCGCCTCCCAAAGTGCTAGGATTACAGGTGTGAGCCACTGCACCCGGCCTGCCACTTATCTTTTATTACCAGTTATTGCTGCTGTCCCAGGGAACCTGTCATGTCCCGATGGCACTTGGGTAACATAAACAAAGCTTCCACTCCCATTCCCCCTCCCCCATTAACTTATGAGAGAAGCAGCTTGCTCCATGGACCTTGAAATAATTTGGTCCTGTCACCTGTGCTACCAGCTGGGTCTTATTCATTAACGAGGATGGGAGGAAATGGTCAGCCACAACTCTCTCTGAGCACAGAACTTTCACTGGCTCCAGCAGTTGGGCGTCATCATACTATCTGCAGATTGCGTGAATGAGACTAGGAGTGAGGTATCAGGTGGGGGTCCTTGACGTGTGCTTAATCACAAATGACTTCTGCAGGCCATCAAGAATAAGTATGCAAGCAGCAAACTCCTGAAGATCAGCACCATCCCCCAGCTGAACTCCAAAGCCATCAAAGACCTGGCCTCCCCTCTCATGGGAAGGTCCTAGGCTGCCGTGGTCTCGGGATGAGTGCTTCCTTCATGGACTTTTTCCTCTAGTTTGGAACTCTTGATTTTATATATAGTCCTCTGATCTGTTTACGAAACCTCTTCCCAGACAGATTTTCTAAATGTATATTCAGGAAAAATAAAGCTATTGATTTTTCTTAAAGTATCCCATGTGTATTATATTTGTGTATCCTATATGGAAAGAATCGGTGGAAGCTTGCTTTGACTAATTTCTTTTTGAGTGATTATGAATAGCATGTAAATGATTGCCTTTATGACTTTGGAAAAGACCTTTCTCTAGCTGGGCAAGGTGGCTCACACCTGTAATCCCAGAACTTTGGAAGGCGGAGGCAAGAGGATTGCCTGAGCCCATGGTTTCAAGACCATCCTGAGCAACTTGGCGAGACCTTGTTTCTTTTTTTTTCTTTTTTTTTTGAGTTGGAGTCTCACTCTGTCGCTCAGACTGGAGTGCAGTGGCCGCTCCCGGCCACCACAGCCTCGACTTGCTGGGCTCTGGTGATCCTTCTGCCTCAGCCTTCCAAGTAGCTGGAACTACAGGTGCGCGCTA
>NW_007249375.1:404028-415047 GCF_000164805.1 Carlito syrichta
TGCCCAGGCAGGTCTCGAACCCGCGGGCTCAGGAAATCCACTTACCTCAGCCTCCCAAAGCGCTGGGATTACAGGCTGAGCCACCGAGCCTGGCTTGACACCGTTTCTACCATAAATGAAAAAAAAAATTACCTGGGCATGGTAGCGCATGCCTGAAGTCCCAGCTCCTCAGGAGGCTGAGGTGGAAGGTTCATCTGAGGCTAGCAGATTGAGGCTGTGGTGGTCGTGAGCATGCCACTGCACTCCCGCCTGGGAGACAGAGACTCCAACACAGAAAAAAACCCAAAAATACCTTTCTACCATTTTCTCAAATGGAAAAAAAAAGTCTAGAACATGGCTCCAGTGAACACTAGCCCATTCCTAAACTTCTTGAATATAAACTGGTGATTTATCATGAAAATTTAAAATGGGAAGCTAACCATGACAACTTTGTTGCTAGAACCTACTAAACTGCCCTCTAATTTTTAGAGGAACACCTGGCCCAGGAGACGCCAACCACCAGATAACCCTCATAAGGGGTCTCTCTCAAAGGCATAGCTGAGACCAAAATGAGCAGCCCTAAGGAGCTGCAGCTAGAGGAAAAAAATGGGTCTGTGGCCCAGTTGAAGCTGAGAATTTGTTTTCTTGCACTGCTTCAGCTACATTATGGGTTAAATGGCTTTGTATTTTTGTTATTGTTTTTTGACAGGCATTTAATCACAGGTAACATTGTTTTCTAAGGGAGATTGCATCCTCAGTCTCCAACCGCTAACTTAAAAACAAACAAGATCTATAAACGTAGTCTCTTATAAAAACACCTTCCCCAAATGTTAGCTCAACAAGATGTTAATTGGTGTTTTGAGAGAAAGGATTTCGTTAAATAAATGTGGGAAACATGGCAAAATCTTAGACAATTCCTAAAGGCCCTGAGCTTTACAGTGAACTCGTTTAACTCAGCATTTCCCTGGCCTAGAGCCTGGTAAAAGCTGTCTCCTGCTAGAAAGAGAAATCCAGTGTCTGGTCCTGTGACTCAGGTGTGGCTTGTGTATGGATTCCCCCGGAGGAGAGATGGGCTCCAGTTGGGGCCAGCTTTTCACTCCCTCCTACTGCCTGGCTAGTATGTCGTTAAGTTTTGAGCATTTAGAGGAATTGGGTGTCTTTATATTTAAAATTCTGGTACAGAGTTTTATAACTATCCATTGCTGGGTTACTGAAGCTTGTTCTCATGGCAGCCTTAGACCAACTGAGGTCACCTATGTGAACAGTAATGACTGAGACCATGAAAGGGAGCTTTCCTGCCTCTGATGAGAAGGTATTTCCCAGGGATGCTTGCACTCAACTTTTTTCCAAGAAAGCATGTGTTCTGTAGACATTTTATAGCATCCTTGTTGTATATTTTCCTTAAATATTAAATGTCCTGACTCAGGAAATTCTTCCATGATGGCATAAAAATTTTTTGAGTTGGAGTCTGTCACCCATGCTGGAGTGTCTCACTATGGCTTCACAGAACACTAGAAGAGATGGCCATTTTACATGTTTTCAGGAAGCCCATTGCTCTTTGCTGCACCCCCCCATTTGTTAGCGCTTATTACCTCTGGTGGTCCTCCAAATGTGACCTGGAGCCCTGGGGGGCCCTTGAGACCTTTTAAGTAAGTCCATGAAGTCAAAATGATTTTCATAATACTGGGGTGTTATTTTTTCCCCCATTTTCATTCTCTCAGTAGTGCATGGTGGAATCTTCCAGAAGCTACATTCCATGTGATGTCATAACTCTGACAGCTAGTTGGAGTGTGCCTGTGTATTCTTGGGTTTTAAAAATTTCTCAGTTTAAATGTCTTATATGCTAAATATTGATTGCCATAACCAACATAAGCTGAACTCTTTGGGGTTCTCAATAATATTGAGAATTATAAAGAGGTTCTGAGGCAAAAGAGTTGCAGAACTGCAAGTCTGTAAGTCAAGTATGAACATGCCTACCCTAAAGTCCATGGTTAGGACTGCTCATTTGGTTCTTGGTGACTTAAAACCTTTGGTTGAAGGGATATCATGTCTTTATACCACGTTTGACACTGTTAAACATGTGTCTGCACACAAACACCCCTTATTTCACACAGGATGGCAAGTTCCAAAAGGTGGGGATGGCTCCTTGATCTCTGGGTGACTTCTGAACTCATCATGTTTGCTTAACTGGACAGTGAACATAAAGACAGGCCTGGCTGAACCCAGACACTTAGAAGAACCCCAAGTTAGTGACTTGAAGACCCTAAAGGGGAAAAAAGCATTCTTCTGAAGATTTTTTCTTTTCTTTTTGAGTTGGAGTCTCACTCTTTGTTGCCCAGACTGGAGTGCAGTGGCACGCTCCCAGCCACCGCAGCCTCGACCTGCTGGGCTCAGGTGATCCTCCCGCCTCAGCCTTCCAAGTAGCCGGAATTACCGGCACACACTACCGCACTCGGCTAATTTTTTATTTATTGTAGAGACGAGGTCTCAGGAAGTTGCTGGGCGGTTCTCGAACCCGCGGGCTCAGGCAATCCACTCGCCTTGGTCTCCCAAAGTGCCGGGATTACAGACTTAGCCACCGAGCCTAGCCTCTGATGACTTCTTAATGAAGAAAAAAAGGAAATGTTATTTTTCTATCCCAGATTTTCCTGGTAGCCCCCATATTAACTTTCTACGTATGCAGAAATGCATTTGAGAAGAAACCCCTCTTTCTCCAAACTTTTCTTTTTACCTAATAGTGCTAGAATCTCAGCATCTCCACTCAGATTTGTGTTGTCTTCACCTCTAAGCATGAGTCACCTACTCAAGCACTGTTCGTTGGGCCCCTCTTGAGCCCAGCCTTGGGTTGGGCACATGATACAGGTGCCGCAGGCTTGGCCTGTGGTTTTCGTGGATGAGGGCTCTGTACTGCTTGTTAGATGTTGATCCAGTTCCTGTTTGGTCACCTAGAGCCTGCGGCTTCCTGGTGGTTATACACAACTTTCAAGTGCCGACCAGTAGGAAAACAAAAGATTGCCCTGGCCAGCAGGGGCTTATGGTGAGGGAAGGTGGCCTTGGCAGTCCTGCCCTGGAGTCTGTGCTGGCGGCTGTGGACAGTGCAGGGCATTTCCTCGTCCCAGTTCTTGTTCTGTCTTCCTTCCTCCCACTTTAGTGAGTCCATGAATGTGAAAGCACTTTGTTAAAATAGAGACCATTGGTGTTAGTAAGATTACCTTTCCTCAATTCATCACATTGTGGCTTGATTGTCCTCTCTCTCTTAACTGGTCACAAAATGGAAGTATCTGTTAGATGTTATTTGTTATAATGTTGTGGAACGAAATCTGCTTTTTTTCTTTTTGAGTAGGAGTCTCACTCTGTCACCTAGACTGGAGTGCAGTGGCACCCTTACGGCCACCACAGCCTTGACTTGCTGAGCTCAGGTGATTGTTCCACTTGGAAGTAGAACAATTAGCTGAAACCACAGGCGTGTGCCACCATGCCTGGCTAATTTTATTGATTGATTGATTGATTGTAGAGATGAGGTCTCGCCAAATTGTCCAGGTTGGTCTCAAACCCCTGGGCTCGGCAATCCTCTTGCCTCTACCTCCTAAAGTGCTGGGATTATAGGTGTTAGCCACCGCTCCCGGCTGCTCCCTGTTCTTGAAGTAAAATGCAGATAAATTAAATGCTTCATCTTTGTTCCAAATCCAGATCCATTTTGTTCCTTGTGTGTAACCCGATAATATTTTCCCATGGACTTGAGGATCCTGAACTAACAAAAAGGTGTATGCTAGTCAAACTCAATTTCAAAATGACTTAAGAATGGCTGAAGCAACTGGAAGAAGGAGAGGTGGAGAAACCCCGGCCTCCTCTTACAACTGTTCCCTTATCCTCGGACATGCCATCGTTTCCAGCTTTTCACTCTTAGGGAAATACAACATTGCACCAATGTGCTAGAGCTGCCCTAACAAAGTACCACACATGGAGTGGCTTTTTAAACAGCAGCAGTGTATCATCTCACAGTTCTGGGGGGCCGGAAGTCCAAGATTATGGTGTCAGCAGGGCTGGTTCCCTTGAGGGCTGTGAGGGGCATCCCACTCAGGCCTCCGTGCTCGGCCTGTGATGGCCGCCCTCTCCCTGCCTCCTCTCTTCATCTTCCCTCTGTACATTGGTCTCTGCATCCAGATTTCCCCCTTTTACCAGGACACCAATATACTGGATTAAGATCCACCCTAATGACCTCATTTTAACTGTTATCTCTGTAAAGACTCTATTTCCAGAGAAGGCCATATTCTGAAGTACCAGGTATTAAACATCTTTGAGGGTGACACAATCCAACCCATGACAACTGTCATGAAAGAACAAGGCAGTTCACTGATTCCTTTATTTATTCAGGAGGGAGGGTGAGGGGCAGAGGGGTGGACAGAGGAAAATGACCTACAGGGAAGGGGCTGAGAAGAGTCTGCAGGAGCTGAGCTAGAAAGCAGTGACACAGTTTCTGCAGCTGGAAAGGAACAGGGCATGTTTGTAAGTACCTGGTGTGAGCTTTGTAATAAAACCTACCTTATGAATGGAGTACAGTGGGATACTACTTAGTACATTCATACACTTTCCTACCATCTTGAGACTTTTATATATACAGTATATGATCTGTTTTTATAAATGTACAGCTCAAAAAAAGAGATCTTTTTGTAATAAGTACAGCATTTAAACACAACCAACATGGGCCAGCCACATTCCCACAGAAGCCCCAGAGAAGTGAGGCCGACAGCCCAGCCCCAGCCCCTGCCCTGTGGCCCTGATGGTCCCGGCAAAGTATAAAGCAGCGCTCCCTGCCCCCATGGGCTCCGCTGGCCAGCTTGCCCTTGGCATCTGCATGGGAAGTGCCCACTTCCACCGAGCTCATTTCTGCAGAGGGTGGGGACCCCCAAGGGAAGGTGGCAGAGAGGAATGTGTGTGTCAGGTATGGACAAGAGGGACGAGAGAGATGTGCTCTTCAACTCAAGGCACTTGTCAGTGGCCGCCACAGCTGTTCCCTGGGCCTGGTGGGTGAGTTGGGGGCTGTTCTGAGAGAAGCCAACAAGGTCTGAGCAGGCCTCGCCTGTCCTCTCACCAGGTTTAAATACAATAAATAAGTCCTAGTGGGTGGCTGTTTGCCCTCCTGGGTTCCTATGAATAAGTGACCTTTTAGGATCATAGAGGGAATGATACTCTGTCTTCTCGGTGTCCTTCACGGAGAAGGTGCCAGACAGAGCAGCTCCAGGCCTTGGAGAAGCCGTTGCTCAATGTGCACCGGAAGGGCAACCCCCATGTGTCCCCTCCCCTGCAGCTGCCTGGAGCTCCCCTGCCCCAGGGGTCAGAGTCCTCTGGGCACCTCAGATCTTGGTCACGTAGTTGTTGGGGAACAGACCCTGCTTGCCTCGTAGTCGGCCGGTCCACCAGCCTGAAGGATCTGCAGGGGGAGACAGGGATGGCGAAAGGGAAGGCGAGTAAGTTCTGTTCTGCCCCAGCTAGATATACTCTGCTCCCACAGGCTCAAGTGATTCAGTTCCATTCTGGTTGTTTTGGTATATTCCCTACCAAATTAATAAAGCACTAGCCAAGCCCATGGGTTTTTTCTTTTTTTTTTTTTGAGTTGGAGTCTCATTCTGTTGCCCATGCTGGAGTGCAGTGGCATGATCATAGTTCACTGTAGCCTTGACCTCCTGGACTCTGGCAATCCTTCAGCCCCAGCATCTGAGGTAGCTGGGAATACAGGCATGTGCCACCAGGCCTGGCTCATTTTTTATTTTTATTTTTGTAGAGATGAGGTCTCGGTATGTCATCCAGGTTGGTCTTCAACTCTTGGGCTCAAGCAATACTCTTGGCTCGGCCTCCCAAAGTGCTGGGATTACAGGCATGAGTCACTGTGCCTGACCACCATGGGCCATTTTTATAATGGAGTAAGGTTGCTTTGCTGGCTTCCACTCCATCGACTCTCATTACGAGAAAGCCAGGAAGTTTGAGAGGGGTAGACCTACCCCATTTCCAGGTCTTGCTACAGAAGTTGTTTCAAGGATGAACACATGGCTAATTTGGTCTAATCACAGTGAAACTTAACATTTTTGTTCAATGGCTAAGAAAAGTCTCAGAAGTAAGGCATTTCAGACATAGTTTGGTATGTTGGCCTGGAGTTGCTGCTGCCATTTTGCTAACATGAAGAAAAGTGGCTTTAGAAGGGAGCAGATATAAAGAAGAAGGCAGAGCTAAAAGAAGCATTAAAAAAAGAAGCTAGAGTCTTGATCAAAACTCAGCCTGAATGCTGACCTGCCTCTACAAATTTCAATTACAGAAGCCCATAAATTCCTTTCATGTTTAAGCTAGTTCTTATACCAAGGTGACTGCATGCTCTTTGGCAGCCAGCCATGCACTTACCTTCTTTGATAATATCAATAATGTCATTGGCATTGAAGCTGAGTTCATCTGTGTCCTGAGCATCGTAGGCATACAATGCCTTGCACTGAGGCACCTGAGGCTTAGGCTTGGGCTGGGGCTTGGGTCTGCCCCCTGCTGGAGGAGGCCGACTGGTCGTTTGCCTGCGGACACTGTGGAGAGAGTGGAGGCAGAGAGATGAGAACTAATAGGAGGCCGCACTGGGCGGTAGTTTGGAGCTGGGGCCGGCATCGACCTGTTCAGGTTCAAATCCAGCTACACCCCTGAAGCTATAATACATGGCGCAAGGTGCACTCCTTAAACTTTTCCTAAGAATGAAAATGCCTTCCCTGACAAGATTGTGGCAAAGCACATAGCTCTTAATTACCATTAGCTGCTGTTATGAATGTGTCCCAGCATAGAAGGAAATGTGAAAGAGATACACCCATACGACAGTGCAGGGGCAAGTCCATCCTTTGAAATAAATAAAACAAACACTCCTGGATCCATCTCTCCTCCCCAGTTTTGGAAGCGGAACTTGTGCCAGTGCCATGGAAGCCCACAGTGCCTCTGAAGCTGTGTTCCCTTCCGGAATGACTACTACCCTGTAGGACGGATGAACAATCCTCCAGCTTGTCTTGGAGTTTCACCACCATGTAAATATCCTGAGCCACTGCCGGGAGTGGCTGAAGAAAAGGAGTCATATCCCACCGACACATGCGCTCAGCGGTTTTGGGAGGCACTCCGTTGGTGCACATAGCTGTAGCTCCTCCATCCTCGCTGCTTTAAGCTACGCCGTTGCATGAGTACGCACACGTGCTTATCCCACCGCTGCTGGTCCTGTGTGAGGCTTTCAGTTGTCACTATTATGAAAAATGATGCTAGGAGATTTTGCTTCTCCTCCACATCATTCTGATTACTCAGACCTCCCTCTCCCTCCCCCACCCGCCCCCAAAAGTTGCTCTGAATACTCTAGTACAGGAGTTTATCCAGACAAGTTTCTCAACATCAGCACTACTGATATATTGGGCTGGATAAAAATTTTTTTCCCCATCATCTCTTTTCTGACTCTTTAAATTAGCTGGGGGTCTCACTCTGTCACCCACACTGGAGTGCTGTGGCATGATCATGGCTCACCACAGTCTCTATCTCCTGGGCTCAGGTGATCCACCTCAGCCTCCTGAGTAGCTGGGACTACAGGTGTGTGCCACCATGCCCTGCTAATTTTTTGTTTTTTTGTTTTTTTTTGTAGAGACGAGGGCTCACTATGTTGCCCAGGCTGGTCTTGAGCTCTTAGGCTCAAGCAATCCTTCCGCCTTGGCCTCCTAAGGAGTGGGATTACAGGCATGATCCACTATACCCAGGCCATATACTTTTTATTGTGTGTGTAGCGGGGTGCTGTTCTGTGCACTGCAGAGTGTTTAGCAGTATCCCTGGCCACTACCATTTACTGGATGCTAGTAACAACTAGTAACACCCCTTACCCCCAATCCTGTCATGGTCAAAAATATCTCCAGTGCTCAAACCCAACCCAGATTCTCTCATTTTAAATATGTTCTTTCTACATACTGGGCTGCCTTAAGTCACCATTCATACACTGTTTAAAAGGCATATGACTACAACCTGTTCCTAATCAGTGAATCTTTTTTTTTTGTTAGTTGGGGTCCTACTCTGTCACCCAGGCTAGAGTAAAGTGGCACATTCACAGTTCACTGCAGGCTTGACCTCTTGGGCTCAGGGGATCCTTCCATCTCAGCCTCCAGAGTAGCTGGGACTGTAGGTGTGTGCCACCATGCCCAGCTAATTTTTAAATTTTTTTGCAGAGATGAAATCTCACTATATTGCCTAGGCTAGTCTTGAACTCACGGGCTCAAGCAGTCCTCTCCTCTCAGATTCTCAAAGTGTTGTGATTACAGGTGTGAGCTGCTGCACCTCGCCAAGATCTTTAACCTTATATGAGGGCTGAACTGTTTCATATTTGAAACGACTACTTATTAAATATTATATAAAAGCATTACAGTCACAAGCCACCATGCCTGGCCCAGTTGCTTCCTTTCTAGGACTCTTGGCCACCACACCAGCTCAGCTTTTCTACCTGAAAATTCTTTTATCAGCTTCTCTCGGCTTTTGGGAAAAGGACCAAAACCCTTCACAGAGCCTAGAGTCTCTACCAGGTGTGGCCCTTGTTCATGGCCCAGCCTCACTGCTCCAGGTACACTGGAGCCTTCCTACCTTCATGAGCCCTGGTTGGGGGAAGACCCTTGTCTCCGTACTTCAAGCTTACATTATATTTACTCGTGAGAGACGGTGCTTTCCTCCTAAGACTTGGAATAAGACAAGGACGCTAACCCTCACCACTCCTGTCCAATACTGGACTGGAAACTCTAGCCAGGGCAACTAGGCAAGAAAAATAAAAGGCATCTAGATTGTGTTAAAAGAGAGCATAAAACGAATGGAATGAACCCTTTGTGGTGATAAGATACCAAATAACAAGACCTAAGGCCATGCCAGGGTTAGGGTGAAGTCACTGCATGTTCCATTGCCACAAAGTTTTTTTCTTTTTCTTTCTTTTTCTCTAGCAGCTAAACAAGCATTGGCCTTGAGATAAGTAATATTGAAACAACTGCAGCTCACTGACCACCAGTCGCTGCCGAATTGATGCCCCTGTTTCACAAGCTGTAACTACAGCTTTGATTGGACAAGAGACAGATTTCAGTGATTTTTCTCTTGATAAGAGGCCATGGACCGTGAACTGGTTCTGGATGGTTTACAGAGGTTGCACAGAGTGCCTTCAAGTCTCTGCTTTACTAGCTGACATATTGGGCCTAACTGTAACAGACTTAAATGTTAAGTTTCCACCTCAAGTTGAACATGGGGTCATATTTAACATACATGTTTATTCAGTATGCATGAGTTAGAATCACCTTCATGAATATTCAAGCTCCTCCTATCACCTGTGGAATACGTATACTTGGCCAACCTATTCAACATAAATTCCCGTCTCATGACTGTTTCAGATCTCTGCCAGAGGCTATGCTTCCCAGCCTGTCAGGATGGTCACCCTATAGCCTGCAACCCTTTATAAGAAATAAAGCTCTCCTTTCCAAATGTATTAATCTTGTGATTTTTTTTTTTTTTTTTGGTTGACTATTGGAAAAGAAGTAAAAATCTCTCTACATACGGTCCCCAATTTGCCATGGTTTGACTTAAAAATTTTTCAGCTTGGCTGGGCGCAATGGCTCAAGCCTGTAATCCCAGCACTTTGGGAGGCCAGGGTGAGGGGACTGCCTGAGCCTAAGGGTTCGAGGACAGCCTGGGAAACTTGGCAAGACCTCATCTCTACAATAAATTAAAAAATTAGTGAGGCATGGTAGCCCACGCCTGTAGTTTTGGCTACTTGGAAGGCTGGGGTAGAAGGATGGTCTGAGCCCAGCAGGTCAACACTGGGGTGGCTATGAGAGTGCCTGGGTGAAGGAGTAAGACTTCAACTCAAAAAAAAATTTTTGCAATTTTACAATGGGTTTATCGGGACATAACTCCGTTGTAAGTCAAGAATCATAGGTACTTCCAGATGAGTTCATCTTGCATATAGATAATCTTAAGAAATACACTAAAAACCTATTAGAACTAACAAACAAGTTCACCAAGATTACAGATATAAGCTAATATACAAAAAGCAGCTCAATTTCTATGCACTAGCAATGACAACGAACAATCTTAAAATGAAACTGAGAAAGCAATTCCGTTTACAATACATAAAAAGAACACAATTCTTAGAAATAAATTTAGCATAAGTAGTATGAGTCTATTTATATGAAACATCTAGAATAGGCTAATGTATATTGATAAAAAGCAGATTAGTGGCTGCCCAGGTCTGGGTGGGGGTGGCAGTGTGGAGAAAGACTGCTAATAGAAAGAAGGCTGGAGCTGGGCTCGGTGGCTCAGCCTGTAATCCCGTGCTTTGGGATGCTGAGGGAGTGGATGGCCTGAGCTCGTGGGTTCGAGACCCATCTGGGCAACTTGGCAAGACCTCATCTCTACAATAAATCAAAAAATTAGCTGGGCATAGTAGTGCGCGCCTGTAGTTCCAGCTACTTGAAAGGCTGAGGTGGAAGGATCACCAGAGCCCAGCAGGTCGAGGCTGTCACCAGTCTGGGCAACAGAGTGAGACTCCAACTCAAAAAAAAAAAAAAAAAAATTGAAAATGTTCTAATATTAGATTGTAGTGATGGTTACACAATTCTGAATATACTAAGAACTACTGAACTGTACACTTTAAATGGGTTGATTTTATAGAACATAAATTATATCTTAATAAATTTGCTTATCAGAGGCTACTTCCTCAAGGTAAGTGACTACTGGCCAGTGTAAAACCTCAGAAATTTGGGTTCCCATTTATACCGATGCCAACAGCTGGCTTGATTGTCCAGGCCCTGGACAACTGCTATCATGCTGGCAATGCAAGCCATCTGGTCATTTATCAATAGGCTGAATGGGGATCACAGCACTGTACAGGTGGGAGGAGGGAGATGGGGTTTGATGGGAAGCAGGTTGCAGATGGGAGGAATGTGCTTGATGGGGGCCAGAAAAGAAGCAGGCAGCTGGGCTCGGTGGCTCAGCCTATAATCCCGCGCCTTTGGGAGGCTGAGG